>NC_069504.1:413677709-413777709 GCF_027579735.1 Bombina bombina
TTTGATATGTGTAAAATGGTCTTGAACACCTGCTGAAAAGTACTAGGAAAATGGATTATAATTGCTGAGAAAAAACTCTATTTTACAAAGAAGGCTTTTATTAGCAAGATGAAAATGAGCTTGGAATAAATAACTGAAAACCTGTGATTACCTTGAAAACCCACCAAAAACAAATTGGCCAATAAATTGCTTGATCAATTCCAATATTTTTTAAGATATTTTGCAATTCAGTAATTGTTTCTGAAAATATAACATGCATATATAAAACATTACTTTAGTGCCTCATTAGGGGCTAGATTATGAGTGGAGCGCTATTTAATGCTCCCGCTTGTGCGTTAACTCCGCTAGAAGTAAGATTTTTGCGCATGTTGGCAAAAAGCCAAACTTAAAATATCGCAGCTGCATTAACGTATTTGCCCATAGACTTCAATGGAGCGAGAAAAGTGGGGGTAAAAGCTAACACCCTTACTCGCACGCAACCCCAGTCATGTTTTCTCAAGTGCGCTAACCTGACATAAAATATGAATATTTCACATTCTAATGTTCTTCACATAGAAGAATATGTTCTATTTATTGTTAAATAAATATTTCTTTATATATATATATATATATATATATATATATATATATATATATATATATATGATTTTCTAACACCTGAGACCTCAAAACTTTGAACCCTAAAAACTTTTTTATTGCAATTTTTAAAAATAATTTTTAGAGAGTGTTATTATGAGTGTAACTGTTCTTATAATATAATTTTGATTTTTTTTTTGTGTGCAACTTTTTAGTCAACCATAAAAGTTAAAGGGACATGAAACCCACAATTTTTCTTTCATAATTTAGGTAGAACATACAATTTTAAACATTTTTCAAGTTTACTTCTATTATCAATTTTGCTTCATTCTCTTGGTATGCTTTGTTGAAGGAGCTGCAATGCACTACTGGTTTCTAACTGAACACATGAATGAGCCAATGACAATCAATATATATATTCAGCCACCTAGGTTCTTTGCTACTCCTGAGCTTTCCTAGATAAACCTTTCAGCAAAGGATAACAAGAAAAGGAAGCTAATTAAATAATAGAAGTAAATTGGAGAGTTGTTTAAAATTGTATGTTCTGTCTAAATACTGAATGTCTAATTATGACTTTGCTGTCCCTTTAACTACAGCTCTGTAGTTTTGGTATTCCGACGCGTGTTAAATTAAATTGCTCTCAAGCGAACGCGTTTACTTTCAACCTGTAATAAGCGTGCTACTTCCGATGCGTGCAAAGAGCAGCAATAAACTCCTTATCACTTGTGCGCAACAGTGGGCATGCCACTCGTAATCTAGCCATAAGTATAGATCTGTTTATGGACACCTGTTATGACAGTAATGGATCAAGCAGAATTAATAGACATGGGTAAATAAGTAACATGTATCAATGGGAACCAGAGATATCTGTTCTTAACACGTTAATGCCATTTTTCAGAGGCAACAAAGAAAAAAAATACTTTAAAATCCATTTAAGAGCAGCTAAAAAAATAAAAGTAAATAAAAAGATATGACAGAAAAATTGTGTGCTGCATAAACAAAAAAAGAAAAAAACAATATTTTGAAAATAAGTAATTTCTTTCTATATATATTTAGTCGAAATATGATCTTTGTTAGGAAAAAGTGTAAATGGCATGTTAATTTACAAACATTTATTAAGAAAACGTGCGACGATATGGATAAAACAACTCCTGATTCTCCGTTAAGTGCTTGAGCTGTAATTAAAGTGATTGTAAAGTTAAATGACTTAAAGCCCAGTATTTAAAAATACTCTTAAAAACATGGGCACTTATAGTCATTAAACTTTACAATTACGCTTCTTTTTTAAAATACTTACCTTTTTGTTAAACCGATCCTCCACTCGCATCTCCTTCAGTATTTAGCATATCGATAATGACCCGGCTTTCTACAATCGTTGTGTGGCTCACAAGCTGGATGCCAAAGGGGGCACACAATGATTGGAGAAATCTGGATTCAGCATTGATCTGCTCAATACTGAAGGAGATGTGGGTGGAGGATGGGCAGTAAGTTTATAGTAACAAAAAGTTAAGTATTTTAAAAAAGAAGCGTAATTGTAAAGTTTAATGACTTAGGCCCCTATTTATCAAGGTCTGTCGGACCTGATCCGATACTGCGGATCAGGTCCAACAGACCTCGCTGAATAAAGCGAGCAATACGCTTGCCGTATTCAGCATTGCACCATCAAGAGCTTCTGGTGCAACGCCGCCCCCTGCAGACTCACGGCCAATAGGCTGCCAGCAGGGGGGTGTCAATCAACCTGATCGGGTTTATTTCCGGCGATGTCTGTCCGTCTGCTCTGAGCAGGCGGACAGGTTATGGAGCAGCGGTCTTTGTGACCGCTGCTTCATAACTGCTGTTTCTGGCGAGCCTGCAGGCTCGCCAGAAACACGGGGCATCAAGCTCCATTCGGAGCTTGATACATATGCCCCTTAAAGTCCCCATGTTTTTAAAAGTATTTTTAAATACTGGTCTTGAAGTCATTCAACTTTACAATCACTTTAAAAACGTACAGGTTGAATGAGTTATATTTTCCAATGACAATGTGAGCAAATTAATTTTAATGAGTGCTGGTTAATCATTTTATCATCAAAAAAAATCTATTATATCTCAATAGCTAAACCTTGTAGCAAGATGGCTGCTTGTTAAAAAGGAAATCTTACATCTCAATAAATTATATTGTGGTTATTCTGTTACAGCTGTAATAGACAGTCACGTTATAAATCTTTAAATCTTACAAATTGCTTTATGAAAAGAAACTTTACTAAGGAAAATATATGTGTAATCAACCTACAAACTGCATAACTTGTGCACAAAAATGATACCATAAAATGATAAAGAACACTGAGGTTATAATGAGATAATACAAAATTTTAGTTATGTGTAGTGAAATAAATGAATGAACTAAGACTCTGTATTTCTTAGCGTCTGTTTGCTATACCTTTAGTGGTATGCTAATATTCCTCTTAATAATCTTAATAATCCCTTATGAATTATTATACCCACTATAAAATATTAACACACAATCACTAGCTTAATTAAACTACCTGCAAGGTCATAACTTACAAGTCTTACTTCAAGCAATGCATTTCTTTTATTACAATGAGGCTAAATAAACATTCATACAATATATGCAGATTAAATATAATTACGCATATGCAGATCACATATAAATACACAGCACTGAATTAAACATCAATATTACACTAATACATATGCCCAGTCTATGTGAGAGTGTGTGATGTGCTGTAATAGAGGTTCTTAGCAGAGAGATACTCACATGCTGTTATCAATCCCAAAAAGTCAAGAGAGAGAGATTTTGTGCCATTTTACATTCCCCCCTTTTGGCAATGGAGGTTACTGGTACACTTACATTCCAATGGGTGTTTAATATGAGTGAATCTGTTATAACATTCCTATGTGTGATGGCTATATTAGTGTACTAAGGATGCTTCCATTCGCATACCATAATATAAGTGATATACACGTGCAGTTAATGATTTTAAATAACAACACATACAAATTTGAATAATTATACATAATATAGAAATAAATAATATGATTATAAAGGATGTATGAACAGATTTCCCAATGCAGAACCCCATGATGACTGTTTCGAAAAGGAATGTACTAATTTCTGCCACCAGGTAGAACTTAACATCTCTGTAAAAGTATGTTCAATCCTTTGTAGTTCCGGTTCCTGATGGTAGAAATTTACATGAACACATTTCCCAAACTTTTTAATATGTTCCAGTAACACAGAATCTTTTTGCAATAAGGTTACCCATTTTTGCCAAGGTGCAACATCTGCTAATATTGGTGTTATAAGTGGAGCCCCCAAGGTAGCGTTATATGTGAGTAACTGTGGGACAGTGAAGTTAAACTGTAGTGAACTTATCCTCACATGGTACCCAGTAATACAATAAATCAATGGTGTGATTTGTTCCCTTGAATTACACTTGTCAAACCATACATGCACTTCATCTTTAGGCTTCAAAGAAACAAAACACACCTTTCCTTGTCCTAATGGAAAAATCATATCTTGGGGATTAACTTTCTCCACAAAACCATTGCAATATGAGAGTGATTATGCCAGCAGGAATCAAAAATTATTCTTGCCTGGTTGGGTAGACATAAAACTTTAGAAGGAAAACTTATGCAGCCAGACATGTCTACCTGTTCCATATGGGAACCACTGCATATAAAATTTGGGAACTCTAACTCATGATGTAAAACATGAGATTCTGTGACAGGTGTTCCTAGTGAAAACAAATGATAAATATTCTGATAGGTACCACTAGTGGGCACAAGTGAAGTAGCCCTGCATATATTTTCTCTGCAACCTAACCAACTGTTTAACCATAATTCTTTGTGTTCTGATGCAAAACTGTTAACAACAGACTTCTCCCACCCTCCCAAAGGTGTATAGTTATTTTCCATAGCCCATGCTATTAATTTAAAGTCAGTTGATAATTCTGTTTGCATGGAAATACACACAAAATCCTAGAATACTTCCCTTAACCTGCTAATTACTCCTATCAGTATTTCCTCTGTATGTTGAATAGCAGGACCCTGAACATGAATGACTGTCTGTGTCAGTGTCTCTACCAGGGTGTTTATCATTTGTTGTGTATGAATCCCTTTTGCATTTAACATCCTCTGAGACTGTAAGGTTGTTGTTAAGCTGGATATGTTAATGGAGTTTACCACCCCTAACCCTGTTCCCACACCTCCCAAAACTGTATCCACAATATCCCTCCTAGTCCTTCTCCTAGTACATTCTGCCCATTTAACTAATGCTTTTTCTGCTAGTGGCAGTAATTCTGGAACAATTTTGGTAATGTGTGGAAACTAGCCAATCTATTATTTTAATCCTCCACGTGATAAATTGGAATGTGGCATCCCTCAATACTGGAATTGGCTTGATTGTACTTATTTGAAACGGGCTGCTAGAAAAAACTCTTTTCCCCTCACACATTGGAGTATTGTCATAATGTTTCATCTTTGGTGTAGTGATTAAAGTAGAATAGATCAAAGGTGGAAATGTAGTTGTTTCCTTTTTTTTTTTATCTATTTTTAAGTATACTTCAATCCCTACACCAAATTTGGAACTCTCCAATTAATCCCTTCTCCTATTTTTTGTTTAAATATAACCTTGGTTATATTATAGTTATTGCCATTTATAATGTGAATAGGATTAGCAAATATTGTAGACACAGAAATACCTTCTCCCACCAGACCTACAGTCCATTTTCCTCAAACCACCCACTTACATTCCCATTCCACTTTATTACCCTGATTGACCATCCAAAAAACAGTTACATTGTCTGATGTTTTTCAGCAAATATTTCAACCCTCCCACCCGCATTTAAAGTACATTTTCCCAAACAATCGTTGTTAAGGTCTTAAGAACTCCAGAAGCTTGTCCATCCTCTGATGATGTTGCTAGAGCTCCATCTACGACTCCTTGTGAGGTTGGTGATTGAAAGTTCATTACAGTCACAAATTAGAAGTTTTTGCAATAGCACCCACACAAATACAAATAGGTTGGTGGCAATCATTCCTCTCAGGTTCCACATAATGAAATCTGTCAAGAAGATTAAAGGAACACTGAACCCAATTTTTTTTTCTTTCATGATTCAGATAGAACATGAAATTTTAAGCAACTTTCTAATTTACTCCTATTATCAATTTTTCTTCGTTCTCTTGCTATCTTTATTTGAAAAAAACTTTTTTTGGTTTAGAACTGTGTATAGTACTTTTTTATTGGTGGATGAATTTATCCATCAATCAGCAAGAACAACCCAGGTTGTTCACCAAAAATGGGCCAGCATCTAAACTTACATTCTTGCATTTCAAATAAAGATACCAAGAGAATGAAGACCATTTGATAATAGGAGTAAATTAAAAAGTTGCTTAAAATTCATTACAGTCACAAATTAGAAGTTTTTGCAATAGCACCCACACAAATACAAATAGGTTGGTGGCAATCATTCCTCTCAGGTTCCACATAATGAAATCTGTCAAAAAGATTAAAGGAACACTGAACCCAATTTTTTTTCATGATTCGGATAGAACATGAAATTTTAAGCAACTTTCTAATTTACTCCTATTATCAATTTTTCTTCGTTCTCTTGCTATCTTTATTTGAAAAAACTTGTTTTGGTTTAGAACTGTGTATAGTACTTTTTTATTGGTGGATGAATTTATCCATCAATCAGCAAGAACAACCCAGGTTGTTCACCAAAAATGGGCCGGCATCTAAACTTACATTCTTGCATTTCAAATAAAGATACCAAGAGAATGAAGACCATTTGATAATAGGAGTAAATTAAAAAGTTGCTTAAAATTTCATACTCTATCTGAATCACGAAAGAAAAAATTTGGGTTCAGTGTCCCTTTAAGAGAATATCAGTTCTTAGCAGAAATATCTACAGCTGGGACAACTGTCCTTCTATACAATTTACATTGGTCAACATGGACCCATTTGTAACCAGGCTGCCTTCTGGTTTTCCCACGTGTTGATCTTTCTATTTTAATCACAGTATTACCCAATTTGTCCAAAATTCTATAAAGCCCTTCCCAATTTGTATCGCAGGGAGAATTTTTGCGAAATTATGATCAATCCCCCCTTCTCAAACAGAGGTGTTTGAGGTGTAGATGAAAATTTACAATCTGTTGGGCCCATATTAAAGGCAGTAAAAAGTAGCAGCGAGCTCAACTGCTCCTGAATTTGGGAGAGATATTGATCTCTAGACACAGATTCTCTCAAGGGGGTAGACAATTGTGGTTCACCTAGGTGGCCTGATGCCATCTTTCTCCCTGTCATGAGCTCATAGGGAGAACACTTGGTAGCATTTGATGGTGTAGCTCTAATAGCCATTAGAACTGCTGGAAGATGTGTGATTTACCATAGTGGGAAAGTATTTTGGACAATTTTGTTTTTATTTTTTTTTAATATTTATTTATTTCCAGCAATATGTAACATTATAAATGAGCATATATAGTAAAAAGATACATTATTTCCTGCGCCACACAGGGCCAGATGGTATTATGCCACGCAGGGCCACATCACAATAGAAAAGCAACTACAAGTTTTCCATGTTTACACATCTTGCTGGGTTTTTCTTTCTTTTTTTTCCCCCTAAAAACCTATCCTACAGCACTCACCTGGGAGTACTTCCTAACAAACAACAAAAAAGAAAAAAAAAAGAAAAAGAAAAAAGGAAAGGAGAGAACACCAACTTCTATATAAACCACTCACTTAATAATGTGCTGAGCATTAAAGGTAATTCCTTCAACTTATCCCTAAGTCTCTACGTCTTGTGCTACGCATTATGGTCTGTTCTTGGCTAATACTCGTATTCCCTTATCATTCATTCTCCACTACCATCCATAAAAAAAAAAAAAAAAAGTAGTGATTAAATAGTTATACGATTTGCCTTCCCCTTCCCTTCCACTCCTCTCCCACCCCCACTCTATATATCATATTATGTTACAACAACCCAGTCCCCTTAGATTTGCTTCCTGCATAAATAAAGTGTCCCTAAAAGGGGATGTGATTAATTTCTGAGTATTATTATCCAGTGTCTTGATAAGTTTCCCCCATTTATCAAAAAATTTCTCTATGTTGACCTCCATTTCCATTTGTATTTTAGCCTGTTCTAAGAATAATTGATGAATTACCCCGTTCTTGAATTCCGAAAACTTAGGTTCTTTCTGGACTGCCAGTTTTTCAGAATTATTTTCCTGCCTATGAGAATAGCTGTGTTCAATAGGGAGAGCTCCCCCACTTCCTCTGCTGAAGTTAGGAAAACACATTTTCCTGTTAATGAATATATAAGTCCTAGAAATTTTGGTGGCCCAAATGAGATTTACCCCAAAATCTCTGCATTACTGGGCATGACCATAACAAATGAGTGAGGTCTGCTAAACAAAATTTACATCTAATGCAAAAAGAGGTCTCCCTCTCGTTAGACCAGTATGATCTCAGCTTGGGGGTGCTATAATATTTATACAGAATCTTAAATTGTTGTTCTCTATAATATTCCCCTCTCATAGCTTTGACAGCCCTCTTAATAGAGCTTGTCAATACCTCTGTTTCTACCTCCCCCTCCAGAAGATCTTCCCAAATTAACGTGAGATATTTAATATTACTCAGCTCTTGACTACTTAGCATTGAAGTATAAATCGGTGAAATAGAGAGTTTTCCTATTTTGAATAAGAGTAGTATATTTTGAAAGGCTTTATTTTGCCAGTCCAAATTTATTATTTTCAAAATTTGCTCAGCATAATGCCGAACTTGCAGGTAGGCAAAGAACTGGGAGTTGGAAATCCCAAATTCACATTTACATTCATCAAAGGTTTTCACTCTATTTTCCTCTAAGTTAACCATTTGATCATGTAACTAATCCCTGCCTCCGTCCAAGTTCCAAATCTTAACGAATCGTATCCTGCCAAGAAATCTGGGTTCCCCCTTATAGTTAGGTACGGGGAGGCCCTATAGTCAAAACCTGTTTTCGCACAAAATTTCCTCCATGCTCTGATTGGCTGATTTATAATTGTTAATTGTCTTAGCTCTTTAGGAATCTTGGATGTGGGCATATGTGCGAGAGCTTTGAGGGAGAGGGGTGCGACCAGTCCCTCCTCCACATCACACAGCGAAAATTATTTGTTCCTTGGAACCAATCAATAACATACTTTATATTGGCCGCAATGTTGTACGCCTCTATATCCGGAATGGCTAGTCCCCCCCTCTCCCTCCTTGCATACATACGTTTAAGCGCTATTCTAGACCTTCTATCCTTCCAAATAAATCGTCTTATAATTTTATTAATTATCTCGCTATCTTTTTTCAATAATAAAAGTGGCAGTGCCTGAAATATGTATAAGAATTTGGGTAGTTAAATCATTTTGATTAACTGAACTCTGCCGGACAGAGATAAGGGTAGATTCATCCACTCTCTATATCTTTCTCGAAGAACTAATAAGTGTTGGAATATTTAATTTATACCAATTCCTCGGGTCTGCTGCGAACTTGATTCCCAAATACGTAATGTATTCTTTTGCCTCTTTAAAGGAGTTATAGATGAGTTTTTACCCTTTATTAACCACAATATTTCCGATTTGTCCTTATTAATAGCAAACCCGTAAAGGACTGAAATCTGTCAAGATATTGTAATCAGGGACAAATTATTTTCCAAATTCTGCATGAAAATAAGGAGATCGTCTGCGTATATAGCTTGCTGGATTTTAAAAGCACCAATGTCGATTCCCTCCAATTTTTCCCTAAAGTGTATTGCCAGAGGTTCCAGTGCTAGATTGAAGAGCAGGGGTGAAATAGGACACCCCTGCCTTGTGCCCCGTTGCAAGCAGAATTTATCTGAGAGACTAGAGTTGATAACTAACGCAGCTACAGGTGCATTATACACTTGAGAGGACATTTAAAAAATTACCTCTGAATCCAAACTTCTCTAATGATGTGAACATGTGGTCCCAGATCAGCGAGTCGAAGGCCTTCTGTGTGTCTATGGTTATCACTGCCGCATCTTTCGCTGCGATATGCCTTCTTTGATTGCCATGTCAAGTAATCTATCACTACCTCCAACTTCCTGAGATTTTTAACCAATGTTCTCCCTTTCATGAATCCAGTTTGGTCTGGATGTATGAGTGACTAATAGCCAGCTGTAGTCTGTTTGCCAGAATGTGTGTCAGTATCTTATAATCCACATTCAGTAGTGATATAGGCCTATATGATTCCATCTTACTTAGATCCTTCCCTTGTTTTGGTAATAAAACAATCCTAGATTCATTAAAGTACTAGAGGGGGACTCCCCCTCATAAAGGAAAGAATTATATATTTCCCTCACTGTTGGAGTAATTTTCTCCTCAAGAATCTTGTATAATTCTCCTGGAATATCATCAGGGCCAGGTGCCTTGTTGAGCTTCAAGTTTTGAATAGCTTTTTGAACTTCTTCATCGGTGATCTGGGCGTTTAGTTTCATAAGATCTTCCTTCGCTACTTGAGGTACCTTAATAGTACCCCAGAACGCCTCCTTCTCCTGTTGATCTACCTCCCTTTTTCCATACAGTTCTTTAAAGTACTGTTGCAACTCCTGAATAATTTCTGAAGACAGGCTAACTATTTTGTCCTTAACTTTGATCATTGTTATAGGCTTACATCCTTTTTGAGACTTAACCATATTGGCTAAGAATTTCCCAGTTTTATTACCATAGGACATGAATTTACTATTCCTTTTAATTTCAGATTGTGTCTCTTTTAGGACACACCAAGTGTCCCTCTGTTTTTTGGCATCTATGTATTGCTTCCAGTTCTCATACTATTATTTTGTAAATACCTTTGATACTTATTCACTATTTGATTAGTAAGTTGCATCCAATATTTATTATTTATTTTCTTACTTTAACAAGGAAGGCCAAATTTCACCACGAATCACGGCCTTAAAGGCCTGCCAAAATGTTTCCTTACTCTTAACTGAATCTTTATTATTAAGGACATATTCGTCCCATTTACTGCATAGAAAATTTCGAAATCTAAGATTTGTGTATAAATATTTCGGAAAAAAGAATTTATTCCCGGGTGTGCTATTACCGTTTGTTACTTGACGTAGCAATATTGGTGCATGATCCGATATTGTGATTGGGGTGATTGTTGTCTTTTGAACTAAAGAGAATAGGTTTTTACTAATTAGAAACATGTCTACCGCGAGAGTGATTTGTGTGCTTTAGACAAGCAAGTGTATTCTTGAGTATCTGGAAAATTATTTCTCCAAATATCCAATAAATCCAAATTATAACACAATTTTTTAAAGATTCTAACCTATTTCCCTGTTCCCTATTCCCTGTCCTTTTCCTGTCCATAATTTCAGATGCCACCATGTTTAGATCTCCTCCTATTACAATATTCTGTCCTAATCTGCCAGTTTGGCTTGCAATAAATTCCAAAATGGACCCTTCTTTTCATTTGGGCCATATGTATTACACAGTATAATTATCTTCCCCCCAATTTCCAAGTTCAAAATAATAAACCTACCCTGAGGGTCTATTTCCTTTTGGAGAATCTGATATTGTAAATTCTTTCTAAACAGAATAGCCACTCCTTTCTTCCTCCGGTTACCGGGGGCGTACACTACCTCCCCAACCCATCCCCATCTTAGTTTCTGACTCTCCGTACTATTTAAATGCGTTTCCTGTAGCATACCTATATCTACCTTTAATTTATTCAAATACTGTAAGACCATCTTCCTTTTGATTGGCGAGGTAAAACCCCCCACATTCCATGAGCCTATGTTATATTCTTAGTCATTCTCGTTTATGCAGTGGGGGTAAGCCAAATGAGAGGGAGTGAGAGAAGAAAGAAAGGAAGAGGGAAGGGGAAAAAAAAAAAAATAAAAAAATCCAAGCACCCATACTCATTCACACAACCCTCCCTCATCCTCCACCCCCCTTCATCCTTATCCAACAGTTCCATGTTCAAATTGTCCCAATTTTTGCTTTTCCTCCCTAGGAAATTTTCTGCTTCTTGTGAGTTCTCAAAAGTTTTAAACCCCTCCTGAGTTTTAATGCTAATTTTAGCTGGATAGAGTAGCCTAACTGATCTGCCTTCCTGTATTAGGCGAGAGCATAGAGGTGCACACTGTCTTCTCCTAGTGGAAGTCTCAAACGAGAAATCTTGGAATATGAAATTTCTTATTTTGATACATAACACCCTTTTGAAGCCTAAAAGCTCTTAATATCTTAGCCTTGTCCTGGAAGTTTAAATACCTAATAATAATAGGTCTAGGTCTATCCTTGCCTTCCTCCTGCTGCCTGAGAGCCCCAATCCTATGTGCCCGTTTAACTGGTAAGGCTTGCTCTCCCTCAGGCATAGAAAGTATAGAGGGTACTGAACTGCTGCGAAATGTACAAATCCTTTTCTAAAAGGGTTTCAGAAATGCCAATTATTCTCAAGTTATTTCTCCTCGATCTATTCTCGAGATCCTCCACTTTATCAGTTAAGAATTTAACCTGTTTCCGTATTATTGTTAATTCCTGTCTTTCTCAATGTCCCGTCCTCTAGATCTGAGATGCGCTGTTCCACTAGGCCTACTCTAGCCAGTATTTGTTTTGTTTCCTGTGAATAGACTCTTGGTATTTTGTATAGCCTCAAACTTGGGCATAAAAGTGCACTCATCTGTTTCAGCAACTCAGTTTGTTGTCAAATCAGGCCCCACCTCCTGCGAGGTTTCTGACTTAGTTCTGTACTACGTCTGGGTTGTTTTTTCTCTTGTTGCCTTCTCCCTGTCATATTTACAACTTTATTCCAGCGGACACTGAAATAAATTTATCCATAAGGGACGTGGCACTATTGTCCCTACTTTCCCTATATGACTTCCTCGTGTTTGTGTCTCCTTCTATCACTATCCTCCTTTTGATTAGCCTTTTAGCAGCTGTGAAGCTCCTATTGCCCTCTCCTCTTTTATCCTCAGGTTCCTCTATGTATTGTTATTACCAAGACAAATATTTAAGCAGAGCTGAGAAAAGAAGAAAAATCTTACAGCTTCTCTTCCTCTCCTCCCTCCCTAACTTACCCCAAACACCTACATAGTGCATAATACCAAAATCACTATATGACGGGTACAGTAACATAATCACTCAGTGCATATACCTTACAAAATGATATAATACTTAATTAGATTCCTATCAATTCAATCCCATATATCCTACTGTTCCCAATATCAGAGGGCTATTTATGTGTCTAGTGCCCCAATCTTCTATCTTTTAACCTAATTTACATTAATTCTACAGTGCACAATTCTAAATCAATAAATAAACTACAAAAAAGTAACAAATCCAACAGCCCTTCAGGACTTGCAAAGAAAATAATAAATAAATGTGATACTTAATTAGCTTCTGTGCCATCACAGTCCCAATGTCCCAATATGTTTAATAACAAATAAGAGTCCTTTCTTCCCCTAGATATTTCCTCTGGGCAATCAGGGGTGATCTTTATCCGTGTCCTAGTTTCTCCCCAGTTTCTGCTTCAGCGAGTCTGTTGAAATAAAAGAGAGAGGGGTGCCCCATGTGTGTATCCATAAAGAGGTGAGGATAAACCTAAGCTAGGGCCATGCAGGGTACTCACATGTTCCAAAGGCACCCACATGTGCCGGTAGAAGCGGGCTGAACCTTTAGCAGCAGTTCAGCATGCTGTTTCTCTCCTGGAGGATGTTGTTTTTCTTCCAAATTTAGGTAAACATGTAAAGGGGACATAAAATACAGTACCCTGTGTGAATCCGCTAAGAAAACAAGCATAAAATGTATACAGAGCAGTTACAGAGTACTCACAAACACAGCGGCACACTCTTGTGCCAGTTGTCGCAGGCTAAACCTTTTACAGCAGTCTAGCACGCTGTCCTCAGTTGCAATGTGTCTGTGTTCCTCCGGTACATAATTCAGAGAAGGAGACATAATACAAACCACAGATGTGTGACTCTATCATAAACAGTGCATGTATCATTAGTTAGCTTACAGAGTGGTACTCACAAGCGTTGCGGCACTCCTGTGTGCCTTTGGAAGCAGGCTGGACCTTTAAACAGCAGTCCAGCACGCTGATTTCTGTAATGACCATGTGTCTGTTTTTCCACTGAGCTTTTTTAGGGTTAAAATATGCTAATGAATTTGCTGTTTTTAGGACTTAACTCTAAATTTAACCTTATATCTAAGGGGGGGGGGGCGGGGGAGATAACCCTTTTTCTTTCCACAGCCCTAAATTCCTGGGGCAAGTCCTAGCAGATCTCCTTTGTTAATGACCAAACTCGCGGCATAGAGTGTGAATATTTGAGGAGGGCTGAGCAAAAATGATCCTTATCCCCCGTGGTATACCAGTAAGATTTGGGAGGGAATAACCTTTTACTGCAGCCTATCAAGGGGGAAGGGTATCAGTGTGCCGTATCAGTATCTACTACCTTAATTCCTTTCTCAGCCGCCTCTCCTCAACCTCCCATCTTGCCTAACGAGATTTCTAGCCACTTGCGGGGACCAGGAAGTGAGACCATCCGCCGTCGGCTGTGGATTCCGATCGCCACTTCCGTCTCACTGCACTGGTTCCCCGTCTCTCGATCTTTCCCGCCGGTTCCGCTAGCAGCGTTCACCCTGCGTGTCCCTCGCCTCGGCGCTCCTTACGTGCGCCAACGCCAAACGTGCCACAGTAGCTCCTAGGACCGCCCCCCGACAATTTTGTTTTTAATGTGCGATTCATGCGCTCAACTATACCAGAGGATTGTGGATGATATGGTACATGAAATCTGGTCTGTATTCCCAGTAGGGCACAGAGATTTTGCATTACCTGACCTGTAAAATGTGTACCCCTGTCTGAATCAATGAGTGTTGGAAAACCCCATCTTGAGAAAACATGTTCCCACAGTGCTCTGGCAGTAGCCTGTGCAGTATCACAACGAAGTGGAATAGCCTCAACCCATTTTGAAAAAATATCTACAATTACTAGGGCATACCTGAGCCCCCCTTTGATAGTGAAAGTGGACCTATAAAATCAATTTGGATAGCTTTCCAAGGGCTATCTGCTACTGGTATTCTCTGGAGAATGGATATCTGACCTTTTGGACATGGAATTATTTGAGCACACATTTTAAACAGGTTTCTGCTAAATCTGGCCAATTAATTTTTTGCCTTAAATGGTACTCTAATGCACTTTGGCCAATATGCCCAAGAAGAGAATGTGCTTGCTGTGTTATAGGTCCCTGCAAATGACTTGGAACCACAATAAACAATTTAGCTTGTGGATCAGTGTCATTGGAGTAACATATTAACCCATTACAAATTGAATTGAATAACCATTTGGGAGTGTTTGCTGTTCCTGTAACAGAGGGAAAAGGTTAGGATCTTTAGCTTGTTCTGTTTTCAAATCAGGTACCTCTGGATGTACCATTGTAATATTTGCTATGTGTTCCATTGTATCTTTAGATGCAACATGCTCTCTCCATGCTTCCTGTGTCTCACTGTCATTCTCATCTGATTGCCATGGTTCCCCATCCAAAGCTGCCGGTTTGGCTAACATGTCCACGTGTGCATTTCCTTGTGAATGTTCATCTGTGAAATGTGTGTGTGCCTTCACTTTAACAATGCTGACTGCAATGGGTGCTGTGTTCCCCAATCTACCAATTTCTTAAGGGCTTGAACATGTGATAGTGGTTTACCTGCTGAGTCTAACATTCCCTTTAGATTCCAAATTGGTAAGTACTCTGTCAGTGATCTGGTCACATAGGCACTGTCACTGTATATACAAATGTCTTGTGTGTCAAACTTGTGGCAAGCCATAGAAATTGCTTCTAATTTTGTCCCTGAACAATTTATGAGGTGATTCCCTGTGTGTGAATGTCTCTGTGCAGTCATGGAGTTCCCCCTGAGTGTGCATTAGTTGGGATAATGTGTAGTTTGCATTGTGTTGTACAGTGATGTCACAATGTTGCAAATCTTTTAACGACCTAGTCACTCTTTGTGTTGAAACCCCACTTAATGATTTTTCCAACAATAGTTTTATAGGGGTGTGTGGTGTTTGGAGGATGAGCTCCCCAAATCCTACTATATGCTCAGAAGCCTGAAATGTACAATGCACCCATAACAAAGCCTTGATACATGAGTCATATCCTTTCTCTACTGGAGTAAGAATTCTGGGAAAATAACCAACAGGCCTCCATTTTTCAGCCTTCTCCTGCAGTAGGACTGTGAAATAGAATTGTCAGATGTGTATGTTTGTAAGGCAAAAGGGGCCTCCCTCTCCACTGTGGCAAGGGCAGGGGCTGATGCTAAACCTTCTTGTAACACTTTAAATGCTTCCTCATGTTCTACACTCCAAGAAATTTTCCCAACATCCTCCATTTCAAAAGATCATAGAGAGGTTTTGCTTTTTCAGCAAACCCTTCAATGAAATCACGAGAAAAATTGACCAAGCCTAAGAATTGTCTTAAGGACTGCCTATGCAAAGGTCTGGGCACCTGAAGTATTGGTGTAACTAGTTCTCTAGTAGGGCATCTTGTACCCCTTTGTATTGATACTCCCAAAAATGTCAACTTTTGTCTCATTAATTGTACTTTTGAAGTGTTTAACTTGAGGCCAGAATCAGCAATCAAGTCAAACAGTTCATTCAGCCGCTACAAATGTTCCTCTACTGTCTCTGTTGTAACAAAATATAATCTACATACTGTATGATACTTTCTGGTACTGAAAAGTTTTTAAAACCTCTGCTAATGCTTGGTGAAAGTATGTTGGAGAGGTATGAAAGCCCTGAGAGAACTAATTGAAGCAATATTGCGTGTTAGCAAAGCAAAAAGCAAACTTATATTGGCACTCTGAGGCTAGTCTGACACTCCAAAAACCATTACTTATATCCAGAACGGAATACCACCTACATGTGGCACTCAGTTTGGATACAACTTCAGGAGTTGAAGCAACTAGATTTGTAACAGGTGGGGTAACTTTATTCACCATACGAAAATCAGCAGTTAACCTCCAAGTATTATTTGCTTTCTTTACTGGCTACAAAGGAGAATTATTAAATTTATGTCTTGTCCCTTGTGGGGGACTTAATGGTATGTCTGTCAGAGTCACTGAAGCTCCTGTGTCTATGAGGAGTTTGTGCTATGGCCCTCAATCACACCATAGACACAGGGACATCCAAAATGATCCCTAAATGTGTTACATATAGGGACCATGTCATCCAGGGCCTGAGGTAGTCAGTCAGAGCAGGATATCAGAGGAGAATTATTTTCATAATTCTTTTCATGATATCCCACTTCCCCTTCCCCCACAGTCATCACTCTCAAAGCCTCATGCGCTGGACCATACAGATTAGTACCAGGCCTAAGCTTTGGGGTGTATTCCTGTCCTGTTGTATCTGGGGGCTTAATCTTGTTATTTTCCCTACCCAATTCTGGTCATAGCTTTCTTTTGGAGGTGCAGAGGGATGTACTCTTTCCTGCCTTCCCTCAGTTTCCTTCTGAATTCTCGTCTGTATTTATATTTATTGCAGTAATGGCAAGTACCTTTAAAAGGACCCTCTGAATATTTTTGTTTCCCTTCATTAGTGGTAACCACAGCAATTCTGTGTTGCCCTGTGTTCCTTTTCTTTAGAATGTTTTTCCTAGCCTTACCTATAATAGATAACACACCCTCTAGTCACCCTCTAGTGTATTCTTTTCCTCAGCCATCAATTGTATGCTAGGGTCCAAGTATGTGAATTTTTAAATTAAATATTGCAACATATCACAAGGTGTCTGTTCTGGTGAAATTCTGTGTGTCAATCTATATAATTGCTAAAATTTAGCTGCAAATACCCATGGGTCATCCTTTAATGCTACTTGCATTTCTGCAAGAGAGTGACTGTCTAAATCTCTACTCCCTGTGACTAGTTTACAAACTGCTTTTAATCTGTCCCCATCTGAACCCCATTTATCCTCCTTAAACCAATCTGTGTTCAAATTAACTGGGCCTGCAACTGGTGATTGTAATCTAGCCGCATTGCTGCCTGGAAGCCAAATCTTTAACATTATGCATGCTTCAATAGGAGAAAGCATGTATTGTTTTATTGCAGACTCAACATTTGACATGTTAGTAAATACATCTGCTTTTACATCATACACTGGAAAGAGAGATTTTAACTTTACCAGTTGTCTCATTACTTTATCTCTATCTTGGTTTTAAATGGTAGTTGATACCAGGGATGATGTTGCAGGAGAGGTGGTAGAGAAAAGTAAATTTTGCGATTGAGTTAAATTTCTTCCCCTGGATCTTAAAATGGGTGTTAGTGATAAAGTATCTGTTTGGTGTTCTGGACTTAATGTTCTTGTCTTAGTTATCTGTGGAGTTAGTATGGGAATGTGTGTGCTCTCTGTATTTTCTGTGTGATCAAATCTTTCCTCACTGTGTGGAATAGGCACCCTCCCCCCATCAAAATGTGGACTTAGCAACCTTCCTCCATCAACATGTGCCCCATCTTCCTCTGACACAGATGGATTCTCCTTATTTAATACTGCGACAGGAGTTAAGTTTGCAAGCCCCTGTTTCAATGAAGCTATAAATTGGCCTCTTGCGTCATAATTTTCTTCTAACATAGTAATATATTCTGCATTCACACCACACATGGGACAGTTCTCATCCAATGTGCTACAATTGATCTCTGTTAACATGGCTATTGGGGGAGAATGTTCAGAGATTGCTCTATTCATTTGGTCTTTGATTGCTAACAACAGTTTCATACAATTCTGTAATTTTAACTTTTCTTTTGTTAAACAAAACCTCTTTTTATCAATAAGCTTATTTTCATTCTCACATTGTAACCATACATCTTGCAGTCTTTTAACTATATTAGTATTCTCATCAATAACAGTCTCAAATGTGTTACATTCTGCATATTTAACAATTAATTCCATACTCACACTTTGAAGTGTCTTCAGACTGCCAGCAAATCAGATTCACGTCCTGCCTGATATGATTTTCTCTGCGTCCGGTTCGACTGATTCCTAGGTATTCACCTAAATGCCTCTTGGATCTAGTCCTGGCCAGGGACTTAGTGCTGAAGCGCTAACACAAAAAAAGTATAGCAACAGAAAAACTAGGTTAAATTTTCATCCAAAAATCACACTTGTATTATAGCAAAGAGCATGGATTTGTCCCCGCTTTAAAACAAGTGTAGTTGGTAAGAAAATTATCGTTGGCTCGTCAATGAAATAAATGAGACTCTGTATTTCTTAGTGTCTGTTTGTTATACCTTTAGTGATATGCTAATATTCCTCTTAATAATCCCTTATGAATTATTATACCCACTATAAAATATTAACACACAATCACTAGCTTAATTAAACTCCCTGCAAGGTCATAACTTACAAGTCTTACTTCAAGCAATGCATTTCTTTTTTTATAATGAGGCTAAATAAACATTAATACAATATATGCAGATTAAATATAATTATACATATGCAGATCACATATAAATACACAGCACTGAATTAAACATCAATATTATACTAATACATATGCCCAGTCTATGTAAGAGTGTGTGATGTGCTGTAATAGAGGTTCTTAGCAGAGAGATACTCACATGCTGTTATCAATCCCAAAAGACAAGAGAGAGAGATTTTGTGTGTAGGGACTTATATAAGTTTTTATCTATCCCCCAATGATGAGGTCACTCATATACAATCCCCCTTGTTCTGTCCAGGTATATAATTATAGCCATGCCATGCGGTTGGGGGAAGGGCATATATGGTCACACAAAGGGTCTCTATATAGCTCTTTACTTAAACCAGCATGGGGTAACTTTATTCACCATACGAAAATCAGCAGTTAACCTCCAAATATTATTTGCTTTCTTTACTGGCTACAAAGGAGAATTATTAGAGGAGGAACATTTTCTAATTATTCCTTGGCTTTCAAGCTGACTAATAATTTGCCTCACAGGTTCAATAGCTTCTGCTGGAAAACAATACTGTCTTTGTAGAGGGGGGTCAGGGCCTACAATATTGATTTCAATGCCTTTTAATATGCCACAATCATTCTTATGTTGAGCCCATATGTCAGGGAAATCCATGACCAATCTCTTCAAATCAGGGTGACTTTCAGTATCCGGCCACACCCTTTCTGAAGGAATTGATTCAATGGATGCTATATGATTGATGTAAGAGTCATCTAATATAACAGGCTTTCTCCCTCTAGTATCCCTCCACAAAACATTGTTACACAGGTCCACTATCATCCCTTCTGATCTCATTATATCAGCACCAAGTATTGTACCCTCTGTATTTTTATTCTGCCAAATGGGAATTTCCTTAGTCCACTGATTGCCTAGTGTCATAGTCACATTTGGGATAATGGATGCTTGGGACTGGGATCCCCCAAGTCCCCCAATAAATTTATGTCTTGTCCCTTGTGGGGGACTTAATGGTATGTCTGTCAGAGTCACTGAAGCTCCTGTGTCTATGAGGAGTTTTGTGCTATGGCCCTCAATCACACCATAGACACAGGGACATCCAAAATGATCCCTAAATGTGTTACATATAGGGACCATGTCATCCAGGGCCTGAGGTAGTCAGTCAGAGCAGGATATCAGAGGAGAATTATTTTCATAATTCTTTTCATGATATCCCACTTCCCCTTCCCCCACAGTCATCACTCTCAAAGCCTCATGCGCTGGACCATACAGATTAGTACCAGGCCTAAGCTTTGGGGTGTATTCCTGTCCTGTTGTATCTGGGGGCTTAATCTTGTTATTTTCCCTACCCAATTCTGGTCATAGCTTTCTTTTGGAGGTGCAGAGGGATGTACTCTTTCCTGCCTTCCCTCAGTTTCCTTCTGAATTCTCGTCTGTATCCATATTTATTGCAGTAATGGCAAGTACCTTTAAAAGGACCCTCTGAATATTTTTGTTTCCCTTCATTAGTGGTAACCACAGCAATTCTGTGTTGCCCTGTGTTCCTTTTCTTTAGAATGTTTTTCCTAGCCTTACCTATAATAGATAACACACCCTCTAGTCACCCTCTAGTGTATTCTTTTCCTCAGCCATCAATTGTATGCTAGGGTCCAAGTATGTGAATTTTTAAATTAAATATTGCAACATATCACAAGGTGTCTGTTCTGGTGAAATTCTGTGTGTCAATCTATATAATTGCTAAAATTTAGCTGCAAATACCCATGGGTCATCCTTTAATGCTACTTGCATTTCTGAAAGAGAGTGACTGTCTAAATCTCTACTCCCTGTGACTAGTTTACAAACTGCTTTTAATCTGTCCCCATCTGAACCCCATTTATCCTCCTTAAACCAATCTGTGTTCAAATTAACTGGGCCTTCAACTGGTGATTGTAATCTAGCCGCATTGCTGCCTGGAAGCCAAATCTTTAACATTATGCATGCTTCTATAGGAGAAAGCATGTATTGTTTTATTGCAGACTCAACATTTGACATGTTAGTAAATACATCTGCTTTTACATCATACACTGGAAAGAGAGATTTTAACTTTACCAGTTGTCTCATTACTTTATCTCTATCTTGGTTGATGTTGCAGGAGAGGTGGTAGAGAAAAGTAAATTTTGCGATTGAGTTAAATTTCTTCCCCTGGATCTTAAACTGGGTGTTAGTGATAAAGTATCTGTTTGGTGTTCTGGACTTAATGTTCTTGTCTTAGTTATCTGTGTAGTTTGTATGGGAATGTGTGTGCTCTCTGTATTTTCTGTGTGATCAAATCTTTCCTCACTGTGTGGAATAGGCACCCTCCCCCATCAAAATGTGGACTTAGCAACCTTCCTCCATCAACATGTGCCCCATCTTCCTCTGACACAGATGGATTCTCCTTATTTAATACTGCGACAGGAGTTAAGTTTGCAAGCCCCTGTTTCAATGAAGCTATAAATTGGCCTCTTGCGTCATCATTTTCTTCTAACGTGTAATATATTCTGCATTCACACCACACATGGGACAGTTCTCATCCAATGTGTTACAATTGATCTCTGTTAACATGGCTATTGGGGGAGAATGTTCAGAGATTGCTCTATTGTAACCATACATCTTGCAGTCTTTTAACTATATTAGTATTCTCATCAATAACAGCCTCAAATGTGGTACATTCTGCATATTTAACAATTAATTCCATACTCACACTTTGAAGTGTCTTCAGACTGCCAGCAAATCAGATTCACGTCCTGCATGATATGATTTTCTCTGCGTCCGGTTCGACTGATTCCTAGGTATTCACCTAAATGCCTCTTGGATCTAGTCCTGGCCAGGGACTTAGTGCTGAAGCGCTAACACAAAAAAAGTATAGCAACAGAAAAACTAGGTTAAATTTTCATCCAAAAATCACACTTGTATTATAGCAAAGAGCATGGATTTGTCCCCGCTTTAAAACAAGTGTAGTTGGTAAGAAAATTATCGTTGGCTCGTCAATGAAATAAATGAGACTCTGTATTTCTTAGTGTCTGTTTGTTATACCTTTAGTGATATGCTAATATTCCTCTTAATAATCCCTTATGAATTATTATACCCACTATAAAATATTAACACACAATCACTAGCTCAATTAAACTACCTGCAAGGTCATAACTTACAAGTCTTACTTCAAGCAATGCATTTCTTTTATTATAATGAGGCTAAATAAACATTAATACAATATATGCAGATTAAATATAATTATACATATGCAGATCACATATAAATACACAGCACTGAATTAAACATCAATATTATACTAATACATATGCCCAGTCTATGTAAGAGTGTGTGATGTGCTGTAATAGAGGTTCTTAGCAGAGAGATACTCACATGCTGTTATCAATCCCAAAAGACAAGAGAGAGAGATTTTGTGTGTAGGGACTTATATAAGTTTTTATCTATCCCCCAATGATGAGGTCACTCATATACAATCCCCCTTGTTCTATCCAGGTATATAATTATAGCCATGCCATGCGGTTGGGGAAGGGCATATATGGTCACACAAAGGGTCTCTATATAGCTCTTTACTTAAACCAGCTGGTCATCCTTATGAGATAGGGCCTGGTAATGTGATCTTTCTACATTCCAAAGTGACCCAGTATCTGAATAAAAAGTTAACCCCTTCCTGCTTACACAGCTGCATTTCTATAGTATTATGGCATATATTACCACTTTCTGACCACATCTGAATTCTGACAGATTATGCCATTTCACATGTAGTAAAAAAATGAAATATGCTTTAATTAATTAGTTTGCCCCCCTCCCCTGTTCATGTAATTTAAACACTGAAAATTATGGATTTTCCTATTCTGAGACTCAGAATTGCACCTTAGTAGAGATGATGATATAAATAACTGCAAAACAAAGAAATGACAGTGGTTATCCTTTCTTACTCCAGTAACAAGTTCATACTGGCTTCTCCAAATAAGACAAGTGGTAGAGTAAACTTGGTAAACTGAAAAAAAGTGCACACTTTTGTTAATCTACTGCAAGATGACAGAAAAGTTTTGTAATTGCAGGGTGTTTTATGTCCATTTAATAGGTTACAGTAACTTGCCCTATAATAAAGCAACACTATAAACAATCCACGGGTAAGTAGTAATATATAATTTTTATACACTATATGATCAAAAGTATATAGACACCCAGGGGTGGAACTACGGTGGTCATGACGACTGCAAATGCGACTGGGCCTGCGACTCTGGGGAGCCCCAGCAGTTGTGACCTGTTCAGTGTGTGTGGGCAGCCCCTTTGTAAAGGGGAAGTGCGAGACCCTTACTGCTGTAAAAGTAACACTGACTAAAGTTATAATAGTGGTGCTTGCGCACCCTAGCCAGCATTTTTCCATTCAAGCAGTCATCTCGCGGCCTGGAAGCCGCAACCTGATAGAACTCTGACCTGGGAACATCGAGCGAGTATGGGGCACACGTGGAGGTGAGTGTGAATGCGCGCCTCTGATACACGAGCTGAGGTATTGGCAGGAGACTGGGGACAGAGCTTTTCACTTCCCTGGGGGTGGATGGTGAGTGTCACCATGAGGCGGGCTCTGTGCGCAGTTAGAACGACTGGCTCTGTGTGCAGTTAGAATGGCGGCAGGTGTTCAGGGTCCAGGGAAAAAAATTTTTTGGACTGATTTGTGCTGATTCGCGAGAGGATAGGTGTGCATGAGCCAAGTAAGCAGTAGAGGGGCAATCAGTCTGGCTGGGCGAGTTGCAAACACCACTAGCGATTTGCAAAGGGGCAAGCTGGGAGGCAGCTTTTGCTAGTGTACAAACAAAGGGTACAGGGAGAGCAGCCAGCACACTAGTGTCAGTGGCATATAGATCTGTGCACTTTATTAGGGCAAGTGGGCCACTTTCTCCATGGGTATGGTATTCAAATATTTTTTTGTGGTAAGCTTAGTTTATTCCCTAAGATTATTTTTATATTATATATATATATATATATATATATATATATATATGTGTGTGTGTATACAGCATAGTCAGCTATGTATATATATATTTATGGTGGGACATTGAATTCTTGGAACTCTATATTTCTGAAAATAGAGTTCCAAGAGGAGTGTGTATGAAAAAATATCCATCTTTTGCTCTTAATAATCAAAAATTTATGGAAGAATGGAATGAGAGTTTAACCAATTGTTCCATAATGCTGATGAAACAACTATTGAGAGACAAAAAAGAGGAGAGATAAATAGTTTTAGTAGAAATTAATAAGGTTACTGAGGTTTTACAACCTTTTGTTACAACACAATAATTTGTTAATTATACTTCACAACTTAATGAGACTATAGACAAATTAGACTCGACTCTATATAATCGTAAAGTACAGAAGTATCACAGAGATGTGAAGGATTATTAATTAAATATAGTCTACTTCTGGCAGCAACATAAACCTAACAAACGTAATTGGTCCACCAATAAGACCAATTCTAAGACTACCAATAAAAGTAAAAACAAAAAAGGTGACAAGAGTAAGAATAGTACTGGTAGACATGTAACATTTTCTAGTATTAATACAGATCAACAGGACTCTAATGGTTCTAACACAGAGGATGACCCAGTTGTAGAGATACCTGAGTCACAACAGGAAGGATTAGAACCCAGTACTAGCAGAAAAGAACTAAAGACACTAGTGAAGCAACCTACACAAACTAGCACCCCTAAAAAAACTGAAGGTACCTTTCGGTACCCCAGCAGGGTCAGGAAAACCGCAAAGAAATAGCTGTTATCAACCTCTCTGATGTTACATTATCCAAAGTAGAAATTGACTTATTAAATAAAGGCTTGACATATGCACCTGCTCACAATTTTGAATTAATTAATACACTTATTGATGTTAAAAAATTTGTTCGGAAGTTGGTTTTGAAAAAACATTTTTTGCATCACAATGTAGACACACCAATTGAGGACACATCCCCTCCCACTTTTGGTCAATTAGTCGGTTTGAAATATACTGACCTAACACATCTTACTTACTAAATTTCACTTGAGCAAAAATCAATTAGACAAACTCAATAACTTTTAAATACCACCACGTCATTTTCTTATACAAATACCACATATTTCTACCCAATACACTCGAGACATTATCTACTGGACTTATATCAGAGAGTAGTTGAGAAATAACTGACTGAACTATTTAGAACAGTTGAAAATAATTTCCCTTTAAGACCACATGATAACATGACAAAATCAAAAAGACTAGCATTAGCCAGACTACAGAAGAAAGATAAAATTGTTATTACCCAAGCTGACAAGGGTGGGGCAGTTGTTGTGCTAAATAAAAGTGATTATGTCACTGAGATTAATTTACAGTTAAGTGATAGCTCTTTATACACCAAACTCACCTTTAATCCCACGCTCTCTTTCAAACTTAGCCACTTATATCTTTGTTCCAGAGCCCAGCACCCCTTATTTTCGCATAGTGCCCAAAATACACAAACAGTTAATTAAGCCTCCGGGATGGCCCATTGTGGCCAGTAATGGTTCACTGTGCGAGAAATTGGGTAGCTGGCTGGATCATATACTACAACCTACTATGCTATCCCTACCTGGTTATATTAAGGATAGTACACATCTCATAACACAATTAAAGGACATTGTCTGGAAGGACACATATACTTGGGTCACTATAGATGTGGCGGCTCTGTATTCCAACATTCCCCACACATTGGGATTGGAAGCCATTAACATTATGTTACATCAACACTCCAACTATAGTGACCAATTCATTTCCTTCATTGTCCAAGTCACTGAATTCCTACAAAAGCATAATTTCTTTATGTTTCAAGGGGAGTACTATCTGCAGAGATGCGGTACGGTAATGGGGGCGAAATTTGCCCTGGCTTATGCCAACATCTATATGGGCTGGCTAGAGCTTAACCGCATCTTTGCAGATAGTTTCCCTTTTTCTGATAATGTTATTTTATATGGGCGCTTCATTGACAATAACACGGTAGACACCTTTATTGACTTTATGAATGATAACCAATACAACTTGTCCTTTACGGCCCAGAGTAGTACCACTAAGATTAACTTTCTTGACCTGCTAATTGAAGTGGATCAAGATAAAATCCTCACCTCAACCTATCGCAAACCTTTAGCTCGCAACACCATACTACAAGCAGATTCATGTCACATCTCCCACTTAAAAAGAGGGATTCTGAAAGCACAATATTTACAGTTGCGCAGGAATTGCTCAGATGTTACAAAATATTACCTTCAAGCCCAAGAATTGACCACTAGATTAGTGCAAAGAGGTTACCATAGAGCTACCCTTAAAAAATTAGAAGTACCAGTTGCCCAAATGGATAGAAAGGAACTTTTCACATCCAGAAAAAAGAATACAGTCTTTCATAATAAGGGTAGTTTAGACCCTCACAGCCAGTCTACTCTGCTTATAACACAGTTTACTAGACAATACCAGCAGATCTGCAATGTAGTCAAGAAAAACTTGACTATATTGAAGGGGGATGATGCCCTAATTGAAGTAATAACAAAGGGAGTAAAATGTATAGCCAGAAAAACTTAGCAGGTAAACCTATACCTAATGTAACACATTCAAATTGGCTTAGTCCCAAAGTGGGATGCTTTAAGTGTGGTCATGTTCCTTGCAAAGCATGCACCTGTATTACAGTTACAGACACTTTTACCTCCAGCGTTACACAACAAACATTTAATATTAAGGATACAATTTATTGCACTTCTCAATTTGTCATTTATTTGGTCAATTGTCTCTATTGCTCCCAGCAGTATGTTGGGATCACAACCCGTCCTTTAGAAAGACAGAATTTGCGAACATTTACGGTCCCTTGATGATAAAGAACCTAAAACACCTGTAGCAAAACAATTTAGACTTCATGGTTTAGGCTCTAAATATTTTTCTTGCATAGGGATTGACAAAATCAAAATGTATCCTAGAGGGGGCGAAAGAGAAAAGAATCTTCGAAGGAAAGAGATTTTTTGGATAGTTAAATTGCACACAAGGGTACCTGAAGGTTTTAATAAGAGAATGGATGTAGACCTATTTGTAGAATAGTACCATATAACAAATGGTCATAAAATTACAGCATTCTTATTAATAACCATGTTCCAGAAATAAGTTAAAAGCAAAAAGTAGTAAAGTACTTAATTATTTATCATTATTTATTTAGTTAGTTTTTGTTTAATTAATGCTTATGATTATACATTTTTTATTGTATATGTTTTCTATTATTAAATTATTTTTACACATATATTTTGTTAATTATTTCTTTTGTGGCATAGGCGTTCCTTTTTTTTCTCCTTTGTCTGATATATATGATAAGTTTGTATAACCTATTGCCCTGTACAGATACTTTTAGATCAGTACCACTGGTCTTTTTTAGTTTCAGCTTACCTTATTAGTCTGTAGCTTGTGACCTCATTATGAGCCCATTGGCCGGCTATCTGTATATAGGGCATAGCATTACCTGTGATCTTTAGCCTCTGATAAAGCGCATGTGCGCATGCGCGAAACGCATCAGGTGATCTCTGAGTTATTCACCTATGCACCTGGCAACTGTTGCTGAATAAATAAACCTGTTTTCAAGCCTTAAGTCTCCGGTTTTCCATTTCTCCTTTTGGAACCTGGTTTTCTATATATTATATGTGTGTGTGTGTACACCCCTCAATGTTTTGTAAATATTTTATTATATATTTTCACGTGACACCACTGAAGAAATTACACTTTGCTACAATGTAAAGTAGTGAGTGTACAGCCTGTATAACAGTGTATATTTTCTGTCCCCTTAAAAGAACTGAACACACAGCCATTAATGTCTAAACCGTTGGCAACAAAAGTGAGTACAACCCTAAGTGAAATTGTCAAAATTGGGCCCAATTAGCCATTTTCCCTCCCCGGTGTCATGTGACTCGTTAGTGTTACAAGGTTTCAGGAGTGAATGGGGAGCAGGTGTGTTAAATTTGGTGTTATCACTCTCACATTCTCTCATACTGGTCACTGGAAGTTCAACATGGCACTTCATGGCAAAGAACTCTATGAGGATCTGAAAAAAAGAATTGTTGCTCTACATAAAGATGGCCTAGGCTATAAGAAGATTGCCAAGACCCTGAAACTGAGCTGCAGCACGATAGGCAAGACCATACAGCGGTTTCACAGGACAGGTTCCACTCAGAACAGGCCTCGCCATGGTCGACCATAGAAATTGAGTGCACATGCTCAGCGTCATATCCAGAGGTTGTCTTTGGGAAAACATACTTTATGTAAGAACTTACCTGATAAATTAATTTCTTTCATAATGGCAAGAGTTAATGAGCTAGTGACGTATGGGATATACATTCCTGCCAGGAGGGGCAAAGTTTCCCAAACCTCAAAACACCTATAAATACACCTCCCACCACGCTCACACCTTAGTTTAATGTATAGCCAAGTAGTGAGGAGTAAAAAGGAGTAAAAAAGCATATGAAAAAAGAGGAACTGGAAAATAATATTGTGCTTTTATACAAAAAATATATAACCACCAAAAACAGGGTGGGCCTCATGGACTCTTGCGATTATGAAAGAAATGAATTTATCAGGTATGTTCTTACATAAATTATGTTTTCTTTCATGTAAATGGCAAGAGTCCATAAGCTAGTGACATATGGGATAAAATACCCAAGATGTGGAAGTCCACAGAAGAAGGATAAAATAAAAACAGCTATTTCCGCTGAAAAATTAAATCCAAACAAAAAATAAGTTTTTCTTATAAATTTCAAGAAAAAAACTTAAAATATAAACAGAAGAATCAAACTGAGACAGCTGCCAATGGTAAAATTTAGTAAATGTATGCAAAGAAGACCAAGTTGCTGCTTTGCAAATCTGATCAACTAGAGCTTCATTCTTAAAAGCCCAAGAAGTGGCAACTGATCTAGTAGAATGAGCCATAATTCTCTGAGGCACAGACTGCCCCGCCACGAAGTAAGCCTTGGGAATCAAAAGCTTAACCAAGATGCCAAAGAAATGGCAGAGGTTTTCTGACTTTTCCTAGAACCAGAAAAAACAACAAATACACTAGAAGTCTTCCTTAAATCTTTAGTAGCCTCAACATAGTATTTTAAAGTTCTTATCACATCCAAAGAGTGTAACGATTTCTCAAGAGAATTCTTAGGATTCGGACACAAGGAAGGAACAACAATTTCCCTACTAATGTTGTTAGAATTCACAACCTTAGGAAGAAATTTAAACGAAGTCCGGAAAAAAGCTTTATCCTGATGGAAAATCAGAAAAGGAGTCTCACAAGAGAGATCAGAGAATTCAGAAACTCTTCTAGCAGAAGAGATAGCCAAAAGGAACAATACTTACCAAGAAAGCAGTTTAATATCCAAAGAATGCATAGGCTCAAAAGGAGGAGCCTGCAAAACCTTCAAAACCAAATTAAGACACCAAGGAGGAGAAATAGATTTAATAACAGGCTTGATATGGACCAAAGCCTGAACAGAACTGTGAATATCAGGAAGTTTAGTAATCTTTCTATGAAATAAAACAGAAAGAGCAAAGATTTGTCCCTTCAAAGTACTTGCAGACAAACTTTTATCCAAACCGTCCTGAAGAAACTGTAAAATTCTGTAAACTGTAAAATTGTAAAGAAAAGAGAATTTATGAGAACACCATGAAATATAGGTTTTCCCAACCCAATAATAAATCTTCCATGAGCCTGCAACATAGTATTAATGAAACCTCTATGACGAAGCACTAAGCATTCAATTTCCATACCTTCAAATTTTACGATTTGAGATCCTGATGGGAAAATGGCCCTTGAGACAGGAGGTCTGGCCTTAAAGGAAGTGGCCAAGGTTGACAACTGGACATCCGGACAAGATCCGCATACCAAAACCTGTGAGGCCATGCTGGTGCTATCAGAAACACATGAATGTTCCATTATGATCTTGGAGATCACCCTTGGAAGAAAACTAGCGGCGGAAAAATATAAGCAAGTTGGTAAGACCAAGGACTGCTAACGCATCCACCGTCTCCGCCTGAGGATCCCTGGACCTGGAAAGATATCTGAGAAGTTTCTTGTTTAGATGGGAAGCCATCAGATATATTTCTAGAAGACCCCACATCTGTACAATGTAAAAAAACACATCTGGAGGGAGAGACCACTCCCCCGGATGTAAAGTCTGACAGCTGAGATAATCCGCTTCCCAATTGTCTACACCTGGGATATGAATCGCAGAAATTAGACAAGAGTTGGATTGAGCCCAAGAAAGTATCTGTGATACTTCTTTCATTGCTAAAGGACTGCAAGTCCCTCCCTGATGATTAGATTTGAATAAAAACCCAGACCCTGTTCCTAAGGCGGAACTGGTATAATCACCCCTGAAAGCTCCAAATCTGAAACGCACTTCAGAAAAGCCTAAGCTTTCACAGGATTTGTTGGAACGTGAGAGAGAAAAAATCTTCTCCCAGGAGGTCTTATTCTGAAACCTATTTGATACCCTTGAAAGACAATGCTCTGAATACACTGATTCTGAACAGAATCTGCCAAATGTTTTGAAATAATTTCAATCTGCCCCCCACCAGTTGAACTGGATTGAGAGCCGCACCTTCATGCAGTCTTGGGGGCTGGCTTTGGTTTCTTATAAGGCTTGGATTTATTCTGATAAAGACAAAAGCAGAGAGACACCAAGGCATAGAGCAGTATCAAAAAGCATATACAGCAGCACTGAGGCAAAGGAGTAGCAGGGCAATCCAATAGTTAAAAAATATAACTTTTATTTAAACATGTGTTAAAAGAATACACAGCTCCAAACTCCCTGACTAGTTTCGTGCCCTATAGGCACTTAATCATAGGGTAAGTTTGTCAGGTGATAGTACCTCTATTTAAAGAGACCAATACACCTGTATACAATTAAATGAAACAACACATACATACTACTCAGGGAGTCAGGGAGTTTGGAGCTGTGTATTCTTTTAACACATGTTTAAATAAAAGTTATATTTTTTAACTATTGGATTGCCCTGCTACTCCTTTGCCTCAGTGCTGCTGTATATGCTTTTTGAATCTATATTTTCGGCTACACCGGCCGTTTTTTCACAGCTTAGCACCCCTGTTACTTGTTAGCTGCCTGTATCCGCCTCTGCATATGGATTGTGCCAGAACTCCCTGCCTGTAGCAGCCTGGTATTGTTTGTCTGCATAGAGCAGTATCGTCAAGTCGTAAGAAGACCGGCCCTCCCCTAGATAGATGGAATATTCACAAGTGGAGCGACACAGCGTGTCAGTACTCGCAAACCGGAACTATTGAGAGTCGCCCGGCAGACACACAGTGGCTAAATGACGTGCAGGACCGCGTCCAATCCCAGTGTCGGTTTCTCCAGATCTCTCCCAGCAGCGGTCTTATGACAGAGCCAATATAATGGGCTGGAGTAACTGGTTTGCATAAATAAATGTGTAGTAGATATACCACAACACAGCACAGGTAATGGAGATAAAAGTGTATGAAAATATAAACAGAAAAACAATAACAGCAACGCGTTTCTCGTCAGATGGCCGTTTCATCAGGCTGTAAATCCTATATCTAAATCATCTCACTAAATACCCTGCATTAACCAATACGAGGGCGTCCTCAGAACACAACCCCCTCCTATATTAAGACATGAATTAACTATTAGAGTCGTGATAACAAATGAACATACAATTCATACAGTATGTTAGAGAGTTTGATATACATCAAAACAAACCCCCTGTTTGTTCTAGAATAACTTTCTAATACATTAAAATATTTGTGTATATTATAAAAAACATACCTAAACATACAGTATATAAAATTCATATATTGAATAAATTGATATAAATATCCATATATACAAAAAAATCTGACGTATCATAATGCTATGTTCATACGAAGCCTCAATATGTGTCCTCTATATAGTAATAGATATATAATATCCTTAATGTTTCCTATATGCATTACCATATAATCCTACATATAAATATATGTAGGATATTAGCTGAATACCCCTCATCACAATTGAACTTCAGATAGACGTTCAAAATAGAATATCTCTAGCCTATTAGCCTCAAGCTAACTACATTTATGCCAGTGGGTATATCTATTCACTATCATATTCACTATCATTCATCATAACTGCATTTTGCTATAAGATGCTATATTACTATCGTTATACAAAACTGTATTGCACTCATTGATGTTCAATAGTCTATAATGACACTACATGGACCTAAAATGTTATAGATGTTGACATATACTCTTGGTGAATTTCTTATAGTGATAATATTTCCAAACATGCCCATCCTCTTGGAAACAGAAAAGCATATCCAGTTACCTAGAGCCTGTAGTTTCCCTTGCAACCCCCCAAAAAGGAAAAAGACCTCATGGCCACGGGATGTAGAGGACGAGGCACAGCCCTCAAAAAGGCAAAACTACAGGCACTAGGTAAAGGGATATATAACCTCTCTTCACATATTTTAACTGAATGAGGTGAGAATTTTGGGTAGGGGCCTGTCTTTCAGTCCCACAAATAAACATAATGTGTTTTCTCTTTTTGCTGATTTAAATTGTTTTACTCAAAAGCTATCTATGCAGAAATATTTGCCGAGAAAAAACTCAAAAATGAAATATATGCTCCTATACTTACTAACCATATGGACATTAGACTGGCAGGCACACAAATTCCAGTATTTAAACCTGACTCACTAGCTGAACAATTGTGTGTATATACGAACCGAATTTAAGAACAAATCTAATCTTACACCACAACTACAGAATAATGCCAATATTGAGATCTTTAGACAGTTGGTGGGAGATGATATAGAATTAATTTCAAAAAATTCTAATAAGAAATTTAAAGATAATCTATACACCAATGAATGAAGAGCTATAACAAGCTTGAGAAGTGATAGATCCCTAGTCATAAGGCAGGCGGATAAGGGAGGTGGAATTGTCCTCCAAAATTTGGAAGACTATCTTTTGGAGGCTAGGAAAATACTTTTTGACACCTCCTATTATATCAAACTCAATTATAACCCGACTATACAATATAAAGATATAGTAAAAGATCTTGTAGAACATGCATTTATGGAAGGTATAATACTTAAAGAGGAAAAAGAGTTTTTTTTGTCCGAAAGAACCTAATTATGCCTTTAAATACTATCTGCCAAAACTATATAAGAACCCAAAGTGCCCCCCAGGGAGGCCCTTAATCGCGGGTATTGGAAGTCTTACTGATAATGTGTCCTCTTATGTGGACTATTTCTTACAAAAATATGTACTTGGCCTCGCATCTTATATTCGTGATTCTACTGATTTAATTAAGAAACTAGAATCTGTTCCTGTGACTCAGGATTTGTTATGGATAACTTGTGACGTACAGTCACTATACTCTAATATATCACATCAACTAGGTATTTCAGCAGTATCTGAGTATTTACAGGGAGATATTTATTTGCCTTCCAATCAATGTCAGTTTATTCTACAACTCATATCTTTCATCTTGAGGCATAATTATTTTCTGTTTCAGGATAGTTTTTTTTCTTCAAACTAAGGGTACCGCCATGGGTACCAGGTTCGCCCCTAGTTATGCCAATTTGCTCATGGGTTCATTTGAACATCAATATGTCCATGACAAGGCATGCGGGGTGAACCTGGTATTCTATGGGCGGTACATTGATGATATGATTTTCATATGGAAGGGTTGTATAACCTCTGCCAATTCTTTTGTTGAACATCTTAACCATAATGACATGGGACTTTCTTTCACGAGTTGTATACATTAGGAGACTATAGTGTTTCTGGACCTTAAATTGAAATATATGGGGAATAAGGTTACGAGTACTACCCATTTCAACAGTTACTTGGATATTAATAGCCATCATTATTTCCCATGGAAACGAAATGTGCTTTATGGCCAATTTAAACGGATCCGACGTAACTGCAGCAATTTATAACTACCCCATCATATTATAGAAAATGTTTTTTTGAGAGCTGAACTTGATAAAAGGGAGGATTATTTTAAACCTAAAAGGACTACTATGATAGAGTCTAATCTGATGAAAAAATTGGTATTATTTATTACAGATTACAATTTGCATAATTAAAAAGAGAGAAGCGCTCAACCTGGGAACGAACAATAGCATAATAGCTTGTTCTATGGCTAGTTACCACCCTAGAAGCAGCCTCTTTTTGCTCAATATGTGCCTTTCACAGAAAAGAACTTTCCTGTAGCATATCAGTCTGATCCTGACTTCACAGTACAGTCCAGCCCCGAAATACCAGGCAATCCCTTTCTGAACAAGAGAAACAGCAAAACCCCAGACGTACGTTTCGGCCTATTGTGGGCCTCGTCAGTGAGGTGCAGCCATATCCCTCTAGGCACACTGAGCAACGGGTCCACGTCTGGATTCCCGCATCACACTTAGGGAGACTTCCCTAAGTGTCATAATTTGCATAATTAAAAAGAGAGAAGCGCTCAACCTGGGAACGAACAATAGCATAATAGCTTGTTCTATGGCTAGTTACCACCCTAGAAGCAGCCTCTTTTTGCTCAATATGTGCCTTTCACAGAAAAGAACTTTCCTGTAGCATATCAGTCTGATCCTGACTTCACAGTACAGTCCAGCCCCGAAATACCAGGCAATCCCTGTCTGAACAAGAGAAACAGCAAAACCCCAGACGTACGTTTCGGCCTATTGTGGGCCTCGTCAGTGAGGTGCAGCCATATCCCTCTAGGCACACTGAGCAACGGGTCCACGTCTGGATTCCCGCATCACACTTAGGGAGACTTCCCTAAGTGTCATAATTTGCATAATTAAAAAGAGAGAAGCGCTCAACCTGGGAACGAACAATAGCATAATAGCTTGTTCTATGGCTAGTTACCACCCTAGAAGCAGCCTCTTTTTGCTCAATATGTGCCTTTCACAGAAAAGAACTTTCCTGTAGCATATCAGTCTGATCCTGACTTCACAGTACAGTCCAGCCCCGAAATACCAGGCAATCCCTTTCTGAACAAGAGAAACAGCAAAACCCCAGACGTACGTTTCGGCCTATTGTGGGCCTCGTCAGTGAGGTGCAGCCATATCCCTCTAGGCACACTGAGCAACGGGTCCACGTCTGGATTCCCGCATCACACTTAGGGAGACTTCCCTAAGTGTCATAATTTGCAAGATTAAAAAGAGAGAAGCGCTCAACCTGGGAACGAACAATAGCATAATAGCTTGTTCTATGGCTAGTTACCACCCTAGAAGCAGCCTCTTTTTGCTCAATATGTGCCTTTCACAGAAAAGAACTTTCCTGTAGCATATCAGTCTGATCCTGACTTCACAGTACAGTCCAGCCCCGAAATACCAGGCAATCCCTTTCTGAACAAGAGAAACAGCAAAACCCCAGACGTACGTTTCGGCCTATTGTGGGCCTCGTCAGTGAGGTGCAGCCATATCCCTCTAGGCACACTGAGCAACGGGTCCACGTCTGGATTCCCGCATCACACTTAGGGAGACTTCCCTAAGTGTCATAATTTGCATGATTAAAAAGAGAGAAGCGCTCAACCTGGGAACGAACAATAGCATAATAGCTTGTTCTATGGCTAGTTACCACCCTAGAAGCAGCCTCTTTTTGCTCAATATGTGCCTTTCACAGAAAAGAACTTTCCTGTAGCATATCAGTCTGATCCTGACTTCACAGTACAGTCCAGCCCCGAAATACCAGGCAATCCCTTTCTGAACAAGAGAAACAGCAAAACCCCAGACGTACGTTTCGGCCTATTGTGGGCCTCGTCAGTGAGGTGCAGCCATATCCCTCTAGGCACACTGAGCAACGGGTCCACGTCTGGATTCCCGCATCACACTTAGGGAGACTTCCCTAAGTGTCATAATTTGCATAATTAAAAAGAGAGAAGCGCTCAACCTGGGAACGAACAATAGCATAATAGCTTGTTCTATGGCTAGTTACCACCCTAGAAGCAGCCTCTTTTTGCTCAATATGTGCCTTTCACAGAAAAGAACTTTCCTGTAGCATATCAGTCTGATCCTGACTTCACAGTACAGTCCAGCCCCGAAATACCAGGCAATCCCTTTCTGAACAAGAGAAACAGCAAAACCCCAGACGTACGTTTCGGCCTATTGTGGGCCTCGTCAGTGAGGTGCAGCCATATCCCTCTAGGCACACTGAGCAACGGGTCCACGTCTGGATTCCCGCATCACACTTAGGGAGACTTCCCTAAGTGTCATAATTTGCATAATTAAAAAGAGAGAAGCGCTCAACCTGGGAACGAACAATAGCATAATAGCTTGTTCTATGGCTAGTTACCACCCTAGAAGCAGCCTCTTTTTGCTCAATATGTGCCTTTCACAGAAAAGAACTTTCCTGTAGCATATCAGTCTGATCCTGACTTCACAGTACAGTCCAGCCCCGAAATACCAGGCAATCCCTTTCTGAACAAGAGAAACAGCAAAACCCCAGACGTACGTTTCGGCCTATTGTGGGCCTCGTCAGTGAGGTGCAGCCATATCCCTCTAGGCACACTGAGCAACGGGTCCACGTCTGGATTCCCGCATCACACTTAGGGAGACTTCCCTAAGTGTCATAATTTGCATTATGCGGGAATCCAGACGTGGACCCGTTGCTCAGTGTACCTAGAGGGATATGGCTGCACCTCACTGACGAGGCCCACAATAGGCCGAAACGTACGTCTGGGGTTTTGCTGTTTCTCTCGTTCAGAGAAGGATTGCCTGGTATTTCGGGGCTGGACTGTACTGTGAAGTCAGGATCAGACTGATATGCTTCAGGAAAGTTTTTCTCTGTGAAAGGCACATGTTGAGCAAAAAGAGGCTGCTTCTTGGGTGGTAACTAGCCATAGAACAAGCTATTATGCTATTGTTCGTTTCCAGGTTGAGCGCTTCTCTCTTTTTATTTATGCAAATTATGACATTTTGGGAAGTCTCCCTAAGTGTGATGCGGGAATCCAGACGTGGACCCGTTGCTCAGTGTACCTAGAGGGATATGGCTGCACCTCACTGACGAGGCCCACAATAGGCCGAAACGTACGTCTGGGGTTTTGCTGTTTCTCTCGTTCAGAGAAGGATTGCCTGGTATTTCGGGGCTGGACTGTACTGTGAAGTCAGGATCAGACTGATATGCTTCAGGAAAGTTTTTCTCTGTGAAAGGCACATGTTGAGCAAAAAGAGGCTGCTTCTTGGGTGGTAACTAGCCATAGAACAAGCTATTATGCTATTGTTCGTTTCCAGGTTGAGCGCTTCTCTCTTTTTATTTATGCAAATTATGACATTTTGGGAAGTCTCCCTAAGTGTGATGCGGGAATCCAGACGTGGACCCGTTGCTCAGTGTACCTAGAGGGATATGGCTGCACCTCACTGACGAGGCCCACAATAGGCCGAAACGTACGTCTGGGGTTTTGCTGTTTCTCTCGTTCAGAGAAGGATTGCCTGGTATTTCGGGGCTGGACTGTACTGTGAAGTCAGGATCAGACTGATATGCTTCAGGAAAGTTTTTCTCTGTGAAAGGCACATGTTGAGCAAAAAGAGGCTGCTTCTTGGGTGGTAACTAGCCATAGAACAAGCTATTATGCTATTGTTCGTTTCCAGGTTGAGCGCTTCTCTCTTTTTATTTATGCAAATTATGACATTTTGGGAAGTCTCCCTAAGTGTGATGCGGGAATCCAGACGTGGACCCGTTGCTCAGTGTACCTAGAGGGATATGGCTGCACCTCACTGACGAGGCCCACAATAGGCCGAAACGTACGTCTGGGGTTTTGCTGTTTCTCTCGTTCAGAGAAGGATTGCCTGGTATTTCGGGGCTGGACTGTACTGTGAAGTCAGGATCAGACTGATATGCTTCAGGAAAGTTTTTCTCTGTGAAAGGCACATGTTGAGCAAAAAGAGGCTGCTTCTTGGGTGGTAACTAGCCATAGAACAAGCTATTATGCTATTGTTCGTTTCCAGGTTGAGCGCTTCTCTCTTTTTATTTATGCAAATTATGACATTTTGGGAAGTCTCCCTAAGTGTGATGCGGGAATCCAGACGTGGACCCGTTGCTCAGTGTACCTAGAGGGATATGGCTGCACCTCACTGACGAGGCCCACAATAGGCCGAAACGTACGTCTGGGGTTTTGCTGTTTCTCTCGTTCAGAGAAGGATTGCCTGGTATTTCGGGGCTGGACTGTACTGTGAAGTCAGGATCAGACTGATATGCTTCAGGAAAGTTTTTCTCTGTGAAAGGCACATGTTGAGCAAAAAGAGGCTGCTTCTTGGGTGGTAACTAGCCATAGAACAAGCTATTATGCTATTGTTCGTTTCCAGGTTGAGCGCTTCTCTCTTTTTATTTATGCAAATTATGACATTTTGGGAAGTCTCCCTAAGTGTGATGCGGGAATCCAGACGTGGACCCGTTGCTCAGTGTACCTAGAGGGATATGGCTGCACCTCACTGACGAGGCCCACAATAGGCCGAAACGTACGTCTGGGGTTTTGCTGTTTCTCTCGTTCAGAGAAGGATTGCCTGGTATTTCGGGGCTGGACTGTACTGTGAAGTCAGGATCAGACTGATATGCTTCAGGAAAGTTTTTCTCTGTGAAAGGCACATGTTGAGCAAAAAGAGGCTGCTTCTTGGGTGGTAACTAGCCATAGAACAAGCTATTATGCTATTGTTCGTTTCCAGGTTGAGCGCTTCTCTCTTTTTATTTATGCAAATTATGACATTTTGGGAAGTCTCCCTAAGTGTGATGCGGGAATCCAGACGTGGACCCGTTGCTCAGTGTACCTAGAGGGATATGGCTGCACCTCACTGACGAGGCCCACAATAGGCCGAAACGTACGTCTGGGGTTTTGCTGTTTCTCTCGTTCAGAGAAGGATTGCCTGGTATTTCGGGGCTGGACTGTACTGTGAAGTCAGGATCAGACTGATATGCTTCAGGAAAGTTTTTCTCTGTGAAAGGCACATGTTGAGCAAAAAGAGGCTGCTTCTTGGGTGGTAACTAGCCATAGAACAAGCTATTATGCTATTGTTCGTTTCCAGGTTGAGCGCTTCTCTCTTTTTATTTATGCAAGTTAGATTTTGATGTTTGAATGGACCCTGTATCAGAAGATCCTGTCTTAGAGGTAGAGACCAAGGTGGACAGGATGACATGTCCACTAGATCTGCATACCAAGTCCTGCGTGGCCATGCAGGCGCTATTAGAATCACTGATGCTCTCTCCTGTTTGATTTTGGCAATCAATCGAGGAAGCAGCGGGAAGGGTGGAAACACATAAGCCATCCCGAAGTTCCAAGGTGCTGTCAAAGCATCTATCAGAACCGCTCCCGGATCCCTGGATCTGGACCCGTAGCGAGGAAGTTTGGCGTTCCGGCGAGACGCCATGAGATCTATCTCTGGTTTGCCCCAACGTCGAAGTATTTGGGCAAAGACCTCCGGATGAAGTTCCCACTCCCCCGGATGAAAAGTCTGGCGACTCAAGAAATCCGCCTCCCAGTTCTCCACTCCCGGGATGTGGATTGCTGACAGGTGGCAAGAGTGAGACTCTGCCCAGCGAATTATCTTTGATACTTCCATCATTGCTAGGGAGCTTCTTGTCCCTCCTTGATGGTTGATGTAAGCTACAGTCGTGATGTTGTCCGACTGAAACCTGATGAACCCCCGAGTTGTTAACTGGGGCCAAGCCAGAAGGGCATTGAGAACTGCTCTCAATTCCAGAATGTTTATTGGTAGGAGACTTTCCTCCTGATTCCATTGTCCCTGAGCCTTCAGAGAATTCCAGACAGCGCCCCAACCTAGAAGGCTGGCGTCTGTTGTTACAATTGTCCAGTCCGGCCTGCTGAATGGCATCCCCCTGGACAGATGTGGCCGAGAAAGCCACCATAGAAGAGAGTTTCTGGTCTCTTGATCCAGATTCAGAGTAGGGGACAAGTCTGAGTAATCCCCATTCCACTGACTCAGCATGCACAATTGCAGCGGTCTGAGATGTAGACGTGCAAAGGGTACTATGTCCATTGCTGCTACCATTAAGCCGATCACCTCCATGCATTGAGCTACTGACGGGAGTTGAATGGAATGAAGGACACGGCATGCATTTAGAAGCTTTGTTAATCTGTCTTCTGTCAGATAAATCTTCATTTCTACAGAATCTATAAGAGTCCCCAAGAATGGAACTCTTGTGAGAGGAAAGAGAGAACTCTTCTTTTCGTTCACTTTCCATCCATGCGACCTTAGAAATGCCAGAACTAACTCTGTATGAGACTTGGCAGTTTGAAAGCTTGAAGCTTGTATCAGAATGTCGTCTAGGTACGGAGCTACCGAAATTCCTCGCGGTCTTAGAACCGCCAGAAGGGCACCCAGAACCTTTGTGAAGATTCTTGGAGCCGTAGCCAATCCGAATGGAAGAGCTACAAACTGGTAATGCCTGTCTAAGAAGGCAAACCTTAGATACCGGTAATGATCTTTGTGAATCGGTATGTGAAGGTAAGCATCCTTTAAATCCACTGTGGTCATGTACTGACCCTTTTGGATCATGGGTAAGATTGTCCGAATAGTTTCCATTTTGAACGATGGAACTCTTAGGAATTTGTTTAGGATCTTTAAATCCAAGATTGGCCTGAAAGTTCCCTCTTTTTTGGGAACCACAAACAGGTTTGAGTAAAACCCTTGTCCTTGTTCCGACCGCGGAACCGGATGGATCACTCCCATTAATAACAGATCTTGTACACAGCGTAGAAACGCTTCTTTCTTTATCTGGTTTGTTGACAACCTTGACAGATGAAATCTCCCTCTTGGGGGAGAGAATTTGAAGTCTAGAAGGTATCCCTGAGATATGATCTCTAGCGCCCAGGGATCCTGAACATCTCTTGCCCAAGCCTGGGCGAAGAGAGAGAGTCTGCCCCCCACTAGATCCGGTCCCGGATCGGGGGCCCTCGATTCATGCTGTCTTAGGGGCAGCAGCAGGTTTCCTGGTCTGCTTGCCCTTGTTCCAGGACTGGTAAGGTTTCCAGCCTTGTCTGTAACGAGCAACGGCTCCTTCCTGTTTTGGTGCAGTGGAAGTTGGTGCTGCTCCTGCTTTGAAATTCCGAAAGGGACGAAAATTAGACTGTCTAGCCTTAACTTTGGCTTTGTCTTGAGGCAGGGCGTGGCCCTTACCTCCTGTAATGTCAGCGATAATTTCTTTCAAACCGGGCCCAAATAAAGTTTGCCCTTTGAAAGGTATATTAAGTAATTTGGACTTAGAAGTTACATCAGCTGACCAGGATTTTAGCCACAGCGCCCTACGTGCCTGAATGGCGAATCCTGAGTTCTTAGCCGTAAGTTTGGTTAAATGTACTACGGCCTCCGAAATGAATGAATTAGCTAGTTTAAGGACTCTAAGCCTGTCCGTAATGTCGTCCAGCGTAGCTGAACTAAGGTTCTCTTCCAGAGACTCCATCCAAAATGCTGCCGCAGCCGTAATCGGCGCGATGCATGCAAGGGGTTGCAATATAAAACCTTGTTGAACAAACATTTTCTTAAGGTAACCCTCTAATTTTTTATCCATTGGATCTGAAAAAGCACAGCTATCCTCCACCGGGATAGTGGTACGCTTAGCTAAAGTAGAAACTGCTCCCTCCACCTTAGGGACCGTTTGCCATAAGTCCCGTGTGGTGGCGTCTATTGGAAACATCTTTCTAAATATTGGAGGGGTGAGAACGGCACACCGGGTCTATCCCACTCCTTAGTAACAATTTCAGTTAGTCTCTTAGGTATAGGAAAAACGTCAGTACTCGCCGGTACCGCAAAGTATTTATCCAACCTACACAATTTCTCTGGTATTGCAACAGTGTTACAATCATTAAGAGCCGCTAAAACCTCCCCTAGTAATACACGGAGGTTCTCCAATTTAAATTTAAAATTTGAAATATCTGAATCCAATCTGTTTGGATCAGAACCGTCACCCACAGAATGAAGCTCTCCGTCCTCATGCTCTGCAAGCTGTGACGCAGTATCAGACATGGCTCTAGTATTATCAGCGCACTCTGTTCTCACCCCAGAGTGATCACGCTTGCCCCTTAGTTCTGGTAATTTAGCCAAAACTTCAGTCATAACAGTAGCCATATCTTGTAATGTTATCTGTAATGGCCGCCCAGATGTACTAGGCGTCACTATATCACGCACCTCCCGGGCGGGAGATGCAGGTACTGACACGTGAGGCGAGTTAGTCGGCATAACTCTCCCCTCGCTGTTTGGTGAAATTTGTTCAATTTGTACAGATTGGCTTTTATTTAAAGTAGCATCAATACAGTTAGTACATAAATTTCTATTGGGCTCCACCTTGGCATTGGAACAAATGACACAGGTATCTTCCTCTGAATCAGACATGTTTAACACACTAGCAAATAAACTTGCAACTTGGTTACAATCTTATTTAACAAAAACGTACTGTGCCTCAAAGAAGCACTAAACGATTAAATGACAGTTGAAATAATGAACTGAAAAACTGTTATAGCATCAATCCTTGAAAACAACACAACTTTTAGCAAAGGTTTGTTCCCATTAGTAAAGTAACAATAATTAAATTTGAAACGTAAAAATTACAGAGCAACGTTTTTAATCACAGTCAATATATAAGTCTCACAGCTCTGCTGAGAGAATCTACCTCCCTTCAAAGAAGTTTGAAGACCCCTGAGTTCTTTTTTAGAGATGAACCGGATCATGCAGGAAATACAAGAGTAACTGACTGGAAATTTTTGATGCGTAGCAAAGAGCGCCAAAAACGGCCCCTCCCCCTCACACACAGCAGTGAGAGAGAAACCAAACTGTCACAATTAAAACAAGCAACTGCCAAGTGGAAAAATAATGCCCAAACATTTATTCACTCAGTACCTCAGAAAATGCAAACGATTCTACATTCCAGCAAAAACGTTTAACATAATAAATACCTATTAAAAGGTTTAATGTACTTTTTACAGAGTAATTCCAGTGAAGTACCATTCCCGGAATACTGAAGTGTAGAGTATACATTCATGTTATTATAACGGTATGGCAGGATTTTCTCATCAATTCCATTCAGAAAATAAAAACTGCTACATACCTCAATGCAGATTCATCTGCCCGCTGTCCCCTGATCTGAAGCTTTTACCTCCCTCAGATGGCCGAGAAACAGCAATATGATCTTAACTACTCCGGTTAAAATCATAGTAAAAACTCTGGTAGATTCTTCTTCAAACTCTGCCAGAGAGGCAATAACACGCTCCGGTGCTATTGTAAAATAACAAACTTTTGATTGAAGTTATAAAAACTAAGTATAATCACCATAGTCCTCTCACACATCCTATCTAGTCGTTGGGTGCAAGAGAATGACTGGGAGTGACGTAGAGGGGAGGAGCTATATGCAGCTCTGCTGGGTGAATCCTCTTGCATTTCCTGTTGGGGAGGAGTTATATCCCAGAAGTAATGATGACCCGTGGACTGATCACACATAACAGAAGAAATAGTACTCATCGGTACCATTTAAAATAAAAAAAACTTCTTGATTGAAGAATCTAAAACTAACACCTCACTTTACCTCTTTGTATTACTAACACAGGCAAAGAGAATGACTGGGGGTGGAGGGAAGGGAGGAGCTATATATATATATATATATATATATATATATATATATATATATACACAGCTCTGCTGTGGTGCCATTTGCCACTTCCTGTTAGCAGGAGGTTAATATCCCACAAGTAAGGATGAAATCCGTGGGCTCGTATCTTGTAGAAGAAATAAAGCTTAGCACTTACCTTAGAAGGCTGCCCGGCAGTAGGGCATCTCACCCGGCTTGTGAAGTTCTTTCCTCCCCTTCACATTGGCCTGTGGAAACAAAAAGTACTGAGCATTTTCTTCCCTCAGACTTTTACAAACAGGGCAGCATACAATCTATGGGAGGCGCAGTGAGAATAATGTCCCACAAGTTCCCATTACTTTAAAGCCACCAAATGCTTCTCTTTTTGTACTGAAGAGACTGATCTGGTCTAAGCTACACCCCAGAACAAAGTAGCACACTGTGGCACTACTTAAAAAATAATAAAATCTTGATTGAAGAATCTATAACCAACACCTCACTTTGCCTCTTCCTATCACTAACACAGGCAAAGAGAATGACTGGGTTGGGAGGGAAAGGAGGAGCTATTTATACAGCTCTGCTGTGGAGCTCTTTGCCTCCTCCTGCTGACCAGGAGGCGTAATCCCACAAGTAAGGATGAAATCTGTGGACTCATCGTATCTTGAAAAAGAAATTGTATTCTCTACCTGAATCATGAAAGAAAATTTTGGGTTTAGTGCCCCTTTAATGCTAGAAGCCCAATTTGAACCTTTAATTTAGGTCTTTTTATGATTATACTTAAAAACAGTCTATGTGGCCATCACTCTGCAAGAAAAGTACAAATTTGCCATGTGTACATACAGTACAGATTTTCTTTTATACTTACAATTTTATAATCTGTATGGCATGTAGGGGGCTAACCTTGATGCCCCTTTTTACTCACTGTTTTGTTTTTTAAATATGATGTTTTTAATAAACAAGTTTTAAACTCAAGCATAGTGAAAGCACCTTACATCCTCCTGCTCATTGGAGTGCTACATTGATGTGAACTGTGTATCCTGCTTATGATCCTGTCTACTTTGTGGAACCAGGAGAGAGTGAGCAGATACACCCTGAGATATCAGCCTACACATTAGGGTGCTATTGCCAAATGTGAGTGCCCTTTAGGCTCTTGCTTTACATACCCTAATCAATGTGGTTGATCTGCACAAGAGGAGCCCCTCTGTCTTGTTTTTCATTTTATAATCTTACCTACTTATTGTCCAGATATGAGGACAATGAAAAGTAAAGCATAGTATATAATGAATGTTGTCAGATGCTTATGTAATCATACTAACAGCGGAGGAAAACAAATCATCTTGTTTGTAATCCTGCAGGCATACCCTTAAGGTCTTTCTACTGTAATTAATACAATTTTAACTTGGATAGTACTGTGCATTGTTAAGGCATTTTCATTAAAGTCAGTTGCAGCTCCACATGAGCTCAGGGCTCATTATTCAAGAGCCATCAAATCTTCTTGCTCAATGGAAGCAGTTGCATCCCTACTGAGAACTGCCAAGTGTTGGCTTGGAAAATACAAAAATACGCTACTTCCTCATCACAAGTTGGAATCCCACAATCAGCAACCGCAAAGTTTGGAAGTTAATAAGTTCTGCTGTATCACTGTACAATTCTTTTTATGCACTACTTTTTTCTTATCACATTACTAAGAATTATATAGGGTGATCCAAGATAATAGAAATAGAAATTTGTATCCCAAATAATTCTCAAGATCATGTCCCTCATGCATTCTGTTCTGGACATGCACAAAGAATAGAGGGGAGCCAGCATTGAGGTAGTAAGAGGGGGGAGTAGAAATTTTCTGTCCACTGTCAGGAGAGGAGCCTCGTATTGGTAAGTATTATCTAGGAATATGAGGCAAGATACAGAAATGTCTATTTTGTATTTCCTTTCTTTAGTTTCATTTTCTTCTTTATTCAACGTCAGTACCGCACTTTTAAAAACAGAATTTATGTTTACCTGATAAATTTCTTTCTCCAACGGTGTGTCCGGTCCACGGCGTCATCCTTACTTGTGGGATATTCTCTTCCCCAACAGGAAATGGCAAAGAGCCCAGCAAAGCTGGTCACATGATCCCTCCTAGGCTCCGCCTACCCCAGTCATTCGACCGACGTTAAGGAGGAATAATAGCATAGGAGAAACCATATGGTACCGTGGTGACTGTAGTTAAAGAAAATAAATTATCAGACCTGATTAAAAAACCAGGGCGGGCCGTGGACCGGACACACCGTTGGAGAAAGAAATTTATCAGGTAAACATAAATTCTGTTTTCTCCAACATAGGTGTGTCCGGTCCACGGCGTCATCCTTACTTGTGGGAACCAATACCAAAGCTTTAGGACACGGATGAAGGGAGGGAGCAAATCAGGTCACCTAAATGGAAGGCACCACGGCTTGCAAAACCTTTCTCCCAAAAATAGCCTCAGAAGAAGCAAAAGTATCAAACTTGTAAAATTTGGTAAAAGTGTGCAGTGAAGACCAAGTCGCTGCCCTACATATCTGATCAACAGAAGCCTCGTTCTTGAAGGCCCATGTGGAAGCCACAGCCCTAGTGGAATGAGCCGTGATTCTTTCGGGAGGCTGCCGTCCGGCAGTCTCGTAAGCCAATCTGATGATGCTTTTAATCCAAAAAGAGAGAGAGGTAGAAGTTGCTTTTTGACCTCTCCTTTTACCTGAATAAACAACAAACAGAGAAGATGTTTGTCTAAAATCCTTTGTAGCATCTAAATAGAATTTTAGAGCGCGAACAACATCCAAATTGTGCAACAAGCGTTCCTTCTTTGAAACTGGTTTCGGACACAGAGAAGGTACGATAATCTCCTGGTTAATGTTTTTGTTAGAAACAACTTTTGGAAGAAAACCAGGTTTAGTACGTAAAACCACCTTATCTGCATGGAACACCAGATAAGGAGGAGAACACTGCAGAGCAGATAATTCTGAAACTCTTCTAGCAGAAGAAATGGCAACTAAAAACAAAACTTTCCAAGATAATAACTTAATATCAACGGATACAACGGCAAAGAGAATGACTGGGGTAGGCGGAGCCTAGGAGGGATCATGTGACCAGCTTTGCTGGGCTCTTTGCCATTTCCTGTTGGGGAAGAGAATATCCCACAAGTAAGGATGACGCCGTGGACCGGACACACCTATGTTGGAGAAAAAGCCCTCTTTTCCAATGGGACTTCCATAGCGCCGGTATTACGAGTTTGCATGGGAGGCCAAAAAGTGAGCGGTACAAACTATACTGACAAAATTCGTACTGCCATCTAAAGTCCGTAGTTATCAGTTTTACGTTACAAATCTAACATAAAACTCATAACTAAACAGCAACAAAGTACACTTAACACCCATAAACTACATATTAACCCCTAAACCGAGGCCCTCCCGCATAGCAAATACTAAAATAAAATTATTAACCCCTAATCTGCTGCTCCGGACATCGCCGCCACTATTAAAATGAATTAAGCCCTCTTCCGCCACTACTATAATAAACCTATTAACCCCTAAACCGCCGCCCCGCATCGCAATCACTACTTAAATATTATTAACCCCTAATTTGCCGTCCGCCCACATCGCTACTATAATAAACCTATTAACCACTAAACCACAAGCCCCCCACAACAAAATATACTAAACTATTAACCTCTGGCCTCCCACATCACTACATAAATATATTAAAGTGAAGGTCCATTTTGATGACTTAGTGCCCGGTTTTTAATAAACCTATTAAAAACAAGGGCACTTTAATTCATCAAAATTGACATTTCACTGTTTTCTTCAAAAACTTACCTTTTAATCCTGGCAGCCGCTCCAGCACTTCCTCCCCCTGTCGCAAGACGTCTTCGCGGGTCCAAAATGACGAATCCGGCTTCCTCCAATCACAGCATTGCATCAGGCCAAGATTCCCCGGGGGGGGGGGGGGTGAAGCTGTGATTGGAGGAAGCCTGATTTGTCATTTCTGACGTCTGCAGAGGCTTCCGACGGCAGGGGGAATCGCTGGAGCGGCATTCAGGATTAAAAGGTACGTTTTTGAAGAAAACAGTGAAATGTCAATTTTGATTAATTAAAGTGCCCTTGTTTTTAATAGGTTTATTAAAAACTGGGCACTAATTCATCAAAATGGACCTTCACTTTATCCCCTAACCTAACCCTAAGCATAAGTCTAACCCTAACACCCCCTAAAAAATATAATTAAAATAAATCTAAATAAACCTTACAATTACTGAAATAATTCCTATTTAAAACTAAATACATACTTATCTGTAAAAAAAAAAAAAAAAACCTAAGCGAGCTACCATATTACCAATAGTTATATTGTAGCTATCTTAGGTTTTATTTCACAGGTAAGTTTGTACTTATTTTAACTAGGTAGACTAGTTAGTAAATAGTTATTAACTATTTCCTAACTACCTAGTTAAAATAAATACACATTTACCTGTAAAATAAAACCTAACCTGCCTTACACTAAAACCTACCATTACAATCAAATCAAATAAATTAATCAAATACAATTATCTAAATTACAAAAAAAAACACTAAATTGCACAAAATAAAAAACTAAATGATCAAAAAAACAACAACGAATTACTCCTAATCAAATAGCCCTATCAAAATAAAATAGCCCCGCCCCCCCCCCCAAAAAAAAATAATAAAACCCCTAGCCTACACTAAACTGCCAATAGCCCTTTTGCTGGGCATTGCCCCAAAGATAACAGATCTTTTACCTGGCAATAATATTTACAAACCCCCCCCACAGTAAAACCCACCACCCACCCAACCAAACCCCCCCAAATAAATAAACCCTGAAAAAGGCATTTGAATGGGCATTGCCCTTAAAGGGCATTTAGCTCTTTTACGGTGCCCAAACCCAAAGCTAAAAATAAAACCCACACAATAAACCCTTAATAAAACCTAACACTAACCCCCGACGATCCACTTACAGTTTACGAAGACCGGACATCTATCCTCATCCAGCCGGCGAAGTCCTCATCCAAGCGGGCAGAAGTCTCCATCCAAACGGCATCTTCTGTCTTCATCCATCCGGCGCATAGCCGGTCCATCTTCAAGACATCCTGCGCGGAACATCCTCTTCTTCCGATCGTCGCTGGAAAATGAAGTTCACTTTAAGTGACGTCATCCAAGATGGCGTCCCTTACATTCCGATTGGATGATAGAATTCTAACAGCCAATAGGAATTAAAGGGGAAAAATCCTATAGGCTGAGCCCGCATTCTATTGGCTATTCCAATCAGCCAATAGAATGCAAGCTCAATCCTATTGGCTGATTGGATCAGCCAATAGGATTTTTTACCCTTTAACTCCTATCGGAATGTAAGGGGCGCCATTTTGGATGACATCACTTAAAGTGAACTTAATTTTCCAGCGACGATCGAAAGAAGAGGATGCTCCTCGCTGGATGGATGAAGATAGGAGATGCCGCTTGGATGAGGACTTCTGCCCGCTTGGATGAGAATGGATGTCCAGTCTTCGAAAACTTTAAGTGGATCGTCGGGAGTTAGTGTTAGTTTTTTTTTTTAAGGGTTTATTGAATGGGTTTTATTTTTAGCTTAGGGTTTGGGCACCGTAAAAAAGAGCTAAATGCCCTTTTAAGGGCAATGCCCATCCAAATGCCCTTTTCAGGGCAATGGTTAGCTTAGGTTTATTTAGATAGAGTTTTATTTGGGTGGGTGGTGAGTTTTACCTGGCAATAAAAATTACAACCCCCCCCTCCCCCAACAGTAAAAGAGCTGTTATCTTTGGGGCAATGCCCCACAAAAGGCCCTTTTAAGGGCTATTGACAGTTTAGTGAAGGCTAGGGGGTTTTATTATTGGGGGGGGGGGGGGTTTATTTTGATAGGGCTATTAGATTAAAAGTAATTTGTTGTTTTTTTTTAAATTTTGTTTTTTATTTTGTGTAATTAAGTGTTTTTTTTGTAATTTAGATAATTGTATTTTATTAATTTAATTTGTTTGATTGTAATGGTAGGTTTTAGCGTAAGGCAGGTTAGGTTTTATTTTACAGGTAAATTTGTATTTATTTTAACTAGGTAGTTAGTAAAGTTAATAACTATTTACTAACTTGTCTACCTAGTTAAAATAAATACAAACTTACCTGTGAAATAAAAATAAATCCTAAGCTAGCTACAATAGAACTATTAGTTAGTTTGTAGCTAGCTTAGGTTTTTTTTACAGGTAAGTATGTATTTAGTTTTAAATAGGTATTATTTAGGTAATAATTGTAAGGTTTATTTAGATTTATTTTATTTTTAAGTTAGGGGTGTTAGGGTTAGACATATGCTCAGGGTTACGTTAGGGTTATGGTTAGGTTTAGGGGTTAATATATTTATGTAGAGTTAGTGATGTGGGAGGCCAGAGGTTTAGAGGTTAATAACTTTAGTATAGGGATGTCGACATTGGGGGAAGCAGAATAGGAGTTAATAACTAATGTAGGTGGCGGCGATGTTAGGGGAGGCAGATTGGGGGTTAATAACTAATGCAGGTGGCGGCGATGTTAAAGGGATAGTAAACCCAAAAACTTTTTAAATCTTTATTAAAACATTATTTATGTGACATATTTCAAATAAGTACCTGTTAAATTTTTTCACTCGTTTTCTAATTATTCTTCATCTAAGATCTTTAACAGTAACGCATGCGCATTTTCGCCCCTCAGTCCTAGCATGACCGTCACTATTCTGGCACAGAAAGCAGGGCGGACTTCATGATAGTGACATCAACGTTGGTGGGAGTGGCGCACCAGAGCGCTCAGCTCTGAAGATTCACGGAACACAAGCACATTGGGGAATCATGTGTTACTTTACTAGAGGTAAGTATAATAAGTACCCCTAGGCTAACGAGCAAGTTGATTTGATCTTAGTAAAAGGACGTTACCCCTAGACTATCATTTTTTTAACCCCTAGAAAAAAAGAGCATGTTTTTTTTTTCTTATAAGGCAGTGACTTATAAGAGTGACTAACCAGCAATTATTTTTAACCCCTAGACTAACGAGCAAGTTGTTTTGTTCTTACAACACTCAGATTAATCGCAGGAGCTGCAAAGATTAAAAGCAATAGCAAATTCAGATATTAATAATTAACTTTAGTCGCATCTGAATTTGCTATTGCTTTTAATCTTTGCAGCTCCTGCGATTAATCTGAGTGTTGTAAGAACAAAACAACTTGCTCGTTAGTCTAGGGGTTAAAAATAATTGCTGGTTAGTCACTCTTATAAGTCACTGCCTTATAAGAAAAAAACATGCTCGTTTTTCTAGGGGTTAAAAAAATGATAGTCTAGGGGTAACGTCCTTTTACTAAGATCAAATCAACTTGCTCGTTAGCCTAGGGGTACTTATTATACTTACCTCTAGTAAAGTAACACATGATTCCCCAATGTGCTTGTGTTCCGTGAATCTTCAGCGCTGAGCGCTCTGGTGCGCCAGTCCCACCAACGTTGATGTCACTATCATGAAGTCCGCCCTGCTTCCTGTGCCAGAATAGTGACGGTCATGCTAGGACTGAGGGGCCAAAATGCGCATTCGTTACTATTAAAATAATTATATGCGCATGCGGACCGCCATGATGTTTCTACCTAGGTAGAACATCATTATAGGGTCCACATAATGTGATAAAAATGGGCTTGGCAATATAAAGATATTTGATTTAGAATAACTAGAAAACGAGTGAAAAAATTTATTTGAAATATGTCACATACATAATGAAGTTTTAATAAAGATTTAAAAAGTTTTTGGGTTTACTATCCCTTTAAGGGCGGCAAATTAGGGGTTAATAACATTATGTAGGTTGCGGCGATGTCGGGGGCGGCAGATTAGGGGTGTTTAGACGTGGTTTTTATGTTAGGGTGTTAGGTTTAAACATAACTTTTTCTTTCCCCATAGACATCAATCGGGCTGCATTACGGAGCTTTTGTTTCCGCGATCGCAGGTGTTAGGCTTCTTTTTTTACATCAATGGGGAAATCATGCACGAGCACGTCAAAGCAACGCTTGTAATTTCGGTGCAGTATGGAGCTCAACACCACCATATCGCCCGCACAAGCCTGCTTTTTACAAACTTGTAATAGCAGCGCTATAGGGAGGTGAATTAACGCAGCTTTTGTGGTGGTCGTTAATTTCCCTATAGCACTCAAAACTCGTAATCTAGCTGTCTGTTGCTTAACATAGATTTCTGTAAGACACTGAAATGAAGAATCGTATTTACACAAACAGTACATTAATTGTAGCGTTATCACTAGCAAGCTGCCCTGTTAAGTTGATAAAAAGGAAGTCTAAAAGAAGGTAAAATCATTCAGTTACGTGTAAAAAAACAACTGTCCACACCGCAGCTAAAATGTTCCAATAATTTTAGTTAAAAATATCAGAAAAAAGTCTTACCTCTAAAGAGTTGGTTAGATAGACTATATTCTCCAAAAGAACAGCCTGCTCATCGAACTCCAGCTGTAGATCCAAAATCCGAGCACCCTTCTTTTCTAGATTTTCCTTAAATTTGAAGACAAGAAAATAATGGTTTACAAAGTTCTAGTACCATGCATAAAAAGAACAAAGCATTAGAAGTTGGCAAGATAACAACATGCATTATTATTAAAGGTACAGTAAAGTCATAATGAGAAATTCATGATTTAGACAGAGCATATAATTTAAAACTACGTTCCAATTTACTTATATTATTTGCTTACTTCACTTGTTATACTTTGTTGAAGGTTTTTTTTCTAGGTAAGCTCAGGAGCAGCAAAACACCTGGGTGCTAGCTGCTGATTGGTGGCTGCATATACATACCAATTGTCATTGGCTCATCCATGTGTTTAGTTAGCAACCAGTAGTGCATTGCTGCTCCTTCAACAAATGATACAAAGAGAATGAAGCAAATTTGATAATAGAAGTAAACTGGAAAGTTGTTTAAAATTATATGTTCTACCTGAATCATGAAAGACAAATTTTGGGTTTCATGTCCCTTTAAAATAAATCTGTCTGCCAACTCCCTTTTTAAATTCATAAAACAGAGACTAAGATTTTAATCTGTATTTGTCCTACTTGTTTAATGTCCTTCCCTTTTGGTATGTTTTCTAGTTATGATACACTAGACACTTCTTTCCAAGTAAAAAATAATAAAAAAACAATTTATTCTTACTTGATAAATGTATTTATTTCTTGACACGGTGAGTCCACAGATCATCTTAATTACTGTTGGGAATATCACTCCTGACCAGCAGGAGGAAGAAAAGAGCACCACAGCAAAATCTGTTAAATACCACTCCCCCTACCCACAATCCCCAGTCATTCGACCAAAGGGAAAAGAGAAAGGAAGTAATCTAATGTGCAGAGGTGCCAGAAGTTAATAGAAAAGCAAACTGTCTGAAAAACAGGGCGGGCCATGTACTCACCGTGTCAAGAAATAAATAAATTTATCAGGTAAGAATAAATTATGTTTTCTTTCTAATAACACAGTGAGTCCACGGATCATCCTAATTACTGTTGGGAACCAATACCCAAGCTAAAGGACACGGATGATAAGGGAGGGACAAGACAGTTAACCTAAACAGAAGGCACCACTGCTTTCAGAACCTTTCTCCCAAAAGAAGCCTCTGCTGAAGCAAAAGTATCAAATTTGTAAAATTTAGAAAAAGTATGCAAAGATGACCAAGTCACAGCCTTGCAAAGCTGATCTACAGAAGCTCCATTTTTGAAAGCCCAAGAAGATGAAACAGCCCTCGTGGAATGAGCCGTGATTACCAGCAGTCTCATATGCCAAGGAAATAACACTCCTCAACCAACAAGAAAGAGAAGTAGCTGTAGTTTTCTTACCCTTACGCTTCCCAGAAAAGACAACAAATAAAGAAGACTGATGATTATCCTTAGTCGCCTGCAAATAATATTTCAATGCACAAACCACATCCAGGTTGTGCAACAAATGCTCCTTATGAAAAGGAGGATTAGGAAACAAAGAAGGAACAACAATCTCTTGATTAATATTCTTATCAGAAACAACCTTGGGAAGAAAACCCAAGGCAGTACGCAGAACTACCTTATCAGAGTGAAAAATAAGAAAAGGCGATTCATACTGTAAGGCTGAAAGCTCCGAAACTCTTCGAGCCGAAGAAATAGCCACCAGAAACAAAACCTTCCAAAATAACATCTTAATAGCCAAAGAATGCATAGGTTCAAACGGAGCCCGTTGTAGGACTCCAAGAACCAAATTAAGACTCCAAGGTGGAGTAGTAGACTTTCTACACAGGCCGAATTCTAACCAAAGCCAGACAGAAAGAATGAACATCTGGCACATCTGCCAGGCGCTTGTGCAATAAAATAAAGCAGAAATTTGACCCTTCAGGGTACTAGCAAATAAACCCTTCTCCAAACCCTCCTGGAGAAAAGACAAAATCCTATGAAACCTAACTCTACTCCACGAGTAGCATTTGGATTCACACCAATACAAATATTTATGCCAAATCTTATAATAAATCTTCCTAGTCACAGGCTTACGACCCTAAATCATAGTCTCAATGACTGACACAGAAAAACCACGCTTAGAAAGAATCAAGCATTCAATCGCCAAGCAGTCAGCTTCAGAGAAACGAGATTTGGATGAAGGAAGTGTCAGGGTATCTGAATGTTATTAAATAATGTATATATACATTATTATTATTATTATACTTTATTTATTAAGCGCCAACATATTCCACAGCGCTGTCCATGGATACAATTCATTTAAATAAAACAATACAAGACTTGTAAGATACAGGACAACATTTACAAACACATACAGGAGGGATTGAGGGCCCTATTCCCGTGGGAACTTACAATCTAGACAAGATGCCATGAGATCCAACTCCGGCTTCCCCCGAACTGAGAATCAAGCTGGAAAATACTTCTGGATGAAATTCTCACTCCAATGGATGAAAAGTCTGTCTGCTCAGAAAACCCGCTTCCCAATTGTCCACCCCTGGAATATGGATAGCAGACAGACAACAGTTGTGAATCTCCGCACACTGAATAATCTTGGCTACCTCTGTCATGGACAAGGAACTCCGGAGTTCTTCCCTGATGATTGATGTAAGCCACTGACGTTATGTTGTCCAACTGAAACCTGATAAACTGGGTTGAAGCTAGCTGAGGCCAGGCTAGAAGAAGAGCATTGAAAATTGCAATCAGTTCCAAAACATTTATTAGAAAAACCGACTCCTCCCAAGTCCATAGACCCTGAGCTCTTAATGAACCCCAGACAGCACCCCTGCAGATCAAACTGGCATCCATGGTTACAATCACCCAGGCAGGTCTGCGAAAGCAAGTTCCCTGAGAGAGAAGATCCTGAGACAACCACCATGGAAGAGACTCTCTGGACATTTGATCTAGAACAATATTTGGAGATAGATCCACATAAATCCCTGTTCCACTCCCTGAGCAAGCATAACTGCAGAGCTCTGAGATGGAACTGAGCAAACGGAATGATGTCCATGACTGAAACCATCAGACCAATAACCTCCATGCACTGACGGTTGAGGAAGGGACTGAAGAGAAAGACACGTATTGAAAATCTTTGACTTTCTTGCTTCTGTCAAAATAATTTTCATCTCTAGAGAATCTATAATGGTCCCCAAAAATACCAATCTTGTAGCCGGAATGAAGGAATTTTATTTTCCTAAACTCACTTTCCAATCGTGGGAGCGCAGAAAAGACAACAACAACTCAGTGTGGGAGTTTTCTAGTTGAAAAGATGGAGCCTGAACTAGAATGTCGTCCAGATAAGGAGTCACTGCAACACCCTTCAATCGAAGCACCGCCAACAATGCTCCCAGGACCTTTGAAAAAATTCTGGGAGCTGTTGCCAGACCAAAAGGAAGAGCTACAAACTGAAAATGTTTGTCTAGAAATGTAAATCTTAAGAACCTGTGATGATCCCAGAGAATGGAAATATTCAGATACACATCCTTTAGATCCACTGTGGTCATGAACTGACCTTCCTGAACCAAAGGAAGAATGGAAAGAATAGTTTCCATCTTGAAAGAGGGAACCCTGAGAAACTTGTTTACTCTTGAGATCTAAAATTGGTCTGAAAGTTCCCTCCTTTTTGGGAACGACGAAGAGATTGGAATAAAAACCCAGACCCTGTTCCTGAACCGGAAAACATAAATTCATTTCTTTCATATTAGCAAGAGTCCATAAGCTAGTGACGTATGGGATATACATTCCTACCAGGAGGGGCAAAGTTTCCCAAACCTCAAAATGCCTATAAATACACCCCTCACCACACCCACAAATCAGTTTAACGTATAGCCAAGAAGTGGGGTGATAAGAAAAAAAGTGCGAAAGCATAAAAAATAAGGAATTGGAATAATTGTGCTTTATACAAAAAAATCATAACCACCACAAAAGGGTGGGCCTCATGGACTCTTGCTAATATGAAAAATGAATTTATCAGGTAAGTTCTTACATAAATTATGTTTTCTTTCATGTAATTAGCAAGAGTCCATGAGCTAGTGACGTATGGGATAATGACTACCCAAGATGTGGATCTTTCCACACAAGAGTCACTAGAGAGGGAGGGATAAAATAAAGACAGCCAATTCCTGCTGAAAATAATCCACACCCAAAATAAAGTTTAAATCTTATAATGAAAAAAACTGAAATTATAAGCAGAAGAATCAAACTGAAAAAGCTGCCTGAAGTATTTTTCTACCAAAAACTGCTTCAGAAGAAGAAAACACATCAAAATGGTAGAATTTAGTAAAAGTATGCAAAGAAGACCAAGTGGCTGCTTTGCAAATCTGATCAACTGAAGCTTCATTCCTATACACCCAGGAAGTAGAAACTGACCTAGTAGAATGAGCTGTAATCCTTTGAGGCGGAGTTTTACCTGACTCGACATAAGCATGATGAAACAAAGATTTTAACCAAGATGCCAAAGAAATGGCAAAAGCCTTCTGACCTTTCCTAGAACCGGAAAAGATAACAAATAGACTAGAAGTCTTTCGGAAATCCTTAGTAGCTTCAACATAATATTTCAAAGCTCTAACTACATCCAAAGAATGCAACGAGTTTTCCTTAGAATTCTTAGGATTAGGACACAATGAAGGAACCACAATTTCTCTACTAATGTTGTTAGAATTCACAACCTTAGGTAAAAATTTAAAAGAAGTTCGCAACACCGCCTTATCCTGATGAAAAATCGGAAAAGGAGACTCACAAGAAAGAGCAGATAATTCAGAAACTCTTCTAGCAGAAGAGATGGCCAAAAGAAACAAAACTTTCCAAGAAAGTAATTTAATGTCCAGCGAACGCATAGGTTCAAACGGAGGAGCTTGAAGAGCCCCCAGAACCAAATTCAAACTCCAAGGAGGAGAGATTGACTTAATAACAGGTTTTATACGAGCCAAAGCTTGTACAAAACAATGAATATCAGGAAGACTAGCAATCTTTCTGTGAAAAAAAACAGAAAGAGCAGAGATTTGACCTTTCAAGGAACTTGCAGACAAACCTTATCCAAACCATCCTGAAGAAACTGTAAAAATCTAGGAATTCTAAAAGAATGCCAAGAAAAATGATGAGAAAAACACCAAGAAATTAAAATCTTCCAGACTCGATAATATATCTTCCTAGATACAGTTTTACGAGCCTGTAACATAGTATTAATCACAGAGTCAGAGAAACCTCTATGATTGAGAATCAAGCGTTCAATCTCCATACCTTCAAATTTAAGGATTTGAGAACCTGATGGAAAAAAGGACCTTGCGATAGAAGGTCTGGTCTTAACGGAAGAGTCCACGGTTGGCAAGTGGCCATCCGGACAAGACCCGCATACCAAAACCTGTGAGGCCATGCTGGAGCCACCAGCAGAATAAACTAACGTTCCTTAGAATCTTGGAAAAAGAACTATAGGCGGAAAGATATAAGCAGGATGATACTTCCAAGGAAGTGACAATGCATCCACTGCTTCCGCCTGAGGATCCCTGGATCTGGACAGATACATGGGAAGCTTCTTGTTTAGATGAGAAGCCATCAGATCTATTTCTGGAAGTCCCCATATTTGAACAATCTGAAGAAATACCTCTGGGTGAAGAAACCATTCGCCCGGATGTAGTGTTTGGCGACTGAGATAATCCGCGTCCCAATTGTCTATACCTGGGATATGAACCACAGAAATTAGACAGGAGCTGGATTACGCCCATACAAGTATTCGAGAGACTTCTTTCATAGCCAGAGGACTGTGAGTTCCTCCTTGATGATTGACATATGCCACGGTTGTGACATCGTCCGTCTAGAAACAAATGAACGACTCTCTCTTTAGAAGAGGCCACGACTGAAGAGCTCTGAAAATAGCACGGAGTTCCAAAATTGTTGATTGGTAATCTCACCTCCTGAGATTCCCAAACCCCTTGTGCTGTCAGAAACCCCCATACAGCTCCCCAACCTGTCAGATTTGCATCTGTTGAAATCACAGTCTAGGTTGGAGGAAGAAAAAGAAGCCCCCTGAACTAAACGATGGTGATCTGTCCACCACGTCAGAGAGTGTCGAACAATCGGTTTTAAAAATATTAATTGAGATATCTTTTGTATAATCCCTGCACCACTGGTTCAGCATACAGAGCTGAAGAGGTCGCATGTGAAAACGAGCAAAGGGAATCGCATCCAGCAGTCATAAGACCTAGAATTTCCATGCATAAGGCTACCGAAGGAAATGATTGAGACTGAAGGTTTCGATAAGCTGAAACCAATTTCAGACGCCTCTTGTCCGTCAGAGACAGAATCAAGAACACTGAATCCATCAGGAAACCTAAAAAGGTTACCCTTGTCTGAGGAATAAAACAAACTTTTTGGTAAATTGATCCTCCAACCATGTTCTTGAAGAAACAACACTTATAAAAGACTGGAAAGGTTCTTTCTAGAGAAAATGAGCAAAGGGAATTGAATCCAATGCTGTGGCCATAAGACCTAAAACTTCTATGCATATATAGCAACTGAAGGAAATAATAGAGACTAAAGGTACCGATAGACGGAACCCAATAACATTATCCCTTGTCTGATAGAGACAAGGACAGTGACACAAACTATCTGGAAACCTAAAAAAGGTGACCCTTGTGTGAGGAATAAAGAGCTTTAGAAAAGAAGATCCTCTAACTATGTCCTGAAGAGTAAGTGAATCATATGAGATTCCGCATCCTCAAAATAATCTGAATGAAAACAGAAAAATGAAAATATGCATTTATTGTATCTAATGAAAACAAATAATGCTATCAAAGACCATAAAAAGGCAAAATAGTTTGAATAAAACTCCAAAACCCGGTTCCTCAAAAGAAACTGGAAGAAATACCCCAGAAGATTCCAGGTCTGAGCAGCGCTTGAACCCCATGGGTGCCCAGCCATGCTTCAACAGTACCCAAAATATATAGGACAGAAACACAGTTAAAGAAAGTGTTAGCCTTGCTGGAATAAAATCAAAGAAATTTTGGACAAAATAAATTTCAAAGAAGCCTTAACCTGCCCCTTACCAGCCAAGCTGGAATACGGCACGTACATCGCAAAATTAGGGAGCTGATTTCGAACTCCAATTATAGACATGTTACTTGGGAAAGAACTCATAAGAACAACCAAACTAGTATAAGCTTAAAGTTTTAGTCTTAGAACTCAACCTTGAAGCCCAGAGTAACAGTTAAGAATTGAATCCAATTATAAAACAAATAATTGATTATCTTAGAACAAAGGAAATATGTTTTTTTTTGTTTTTTTTTTTTTTAAAAATCACAAAATTCTTCTAGCTAAAAAAGCTTAAGACATAGATTAACCCTCATTTGCGAAAATATTCAATAAAATGAAGACACAAATGAAATTATTAGCATGATAGTCCAGTTTAAAGGACCAGCCAATACAGTGGACTTGCATAATCAATAAATGCAAAACAACAAGACAAATGCAACAGCACCTAGTCTAGTAAATGTTGTCCCTTTAACAATGCTAAAATAAATCATAATCTGATACTTGATCTTAAAGTAAACAGAGAAAATGAAGCAATTGCAATATCCAAATAAATCACAGGACCAAGAAAACTACCTGAAACTAAATAATTTTCCATAAATAAGATACAACTATCTAAAGGAAAATAAATACTATTTTGCTATAGAAACAATAGCATAATTAGTAGAAGTAGAATTAGAGATAGCCCCAATAAATTGGAGAACCCTCCAAATTGAATTTAACTGCTGGCAAAGAATATAGTTTAAAACCTTTGAAGAAGGAATAAAAGAAAATTCTCAGCCTATTCCATTCCCTAGTATAGGGAATTGGAAAGAAAACCTCTAAATAAATAAATAGGCAGAAATAATGTAAGCTAGTCTTAAAGAACTAGATACCTTAATATCCAAAAAAATCAATACCTTTTCAACAAAGAACAAATGTACTTTAATAATGAAAAATAATAAAAAAGTAGATTTGTTAGTGTCAATATCTGATGAAGAAAATTTCTGAAAAAAACATCAGAGAAGGATAAATCAGTATGTTGTTGGTCATTTGAAACTTCAATAAATAAAAAAGAAGTGAAAAAGACCTAAAAATTTTATTAGAAGGCACGAAGTCAGACAAAGCCTTTAACATAGAACCAGAACAATATTTCTTATAAGTCTTCTAAATATTTCTTGTAAGAAAAGAAAATATATAAAGCATAAATACTAATGGATTCCGCATGTAAAAGTATAACATAATATCTTATTACAAACCATAGCTAAAGATAAACATTTATAACATTTAAAATAAATGAACTTAGCTTTGGTAGAACTGAAACTCAGTTAAGCGTTTTTCCAAAAGTGGCTTCTGATTCAGAGTCCATTTGAGACATCTTGCAATATGTAATAGAAAAAACAACATATAAAGCAAAATTGATCAAATTCCTTAAATGACAGTTTCAGGAATGGGAAAAAAATGCCAATGAACAAGCTTATAGCAACCAGAAGCAATAAATAATGAGACTTAAATATTGTGGAGACAATGACGCTCAAATTTTTTAGCGCCAAAAAAGCCGCCCACATTATTTGGCGCCTAAATGCTTTTGGCGCAAAAATTGGCGTCACATCCGGTAACGCCGACATTTTTTGGCGCAAAAACGTAAAAAAATTGACGCAAATTCCGGCAACACATATGACGCCGGAAATGACAAGAAAATTTTTGCGCCAAGAAAGTCCGCGCCAAGAATAACGCAATAAAAACATAATTTATGCTTACCTGATAAATTCCTTTCTTCTGTAGTGTGATCAGTCCACGGGTCATCATTACTTCTGGGATATTACTCCTCCCCAACAGGAAGTGCAAGAGGATTCACCCAGCAGAGCTGCATATAGCTCCTCCCCTCTACGTCACTCCCAGTCATTCGACCAAGGACCAACGAGAAAGGAAAAGCCAAGGGTGAAGTGGTGACTGGAGTATAAATTAAAAAATATTTACCTGCCTTAAAAACAGGGCGGGCCGTGGACTGATCACACTACAGAAGAAAGGAATTTAGCAGGTAAGCATAAATTATGTTTTCTTCTGTTAAGTGTGATCAGTCCACGGGTCATCATTACTTCTGGAATACCAATACCAAAGCAAAAGTACACGGATGACGGGAGGGATAGGCAGGCTCTTTATACAGAAGGAACCACTGCCTGAAGAACCTTTCTCCCAAAAATAGCCTCTGATGAAGCAAAAGTGTCAAATTTGTAAAATTTGGAAAAAGTATGAAGCGAAGACCAAGTTGCAGCCTTGCAAATCTGTTCAACAGAGGCCTCATTCTTGAAGGCCCAAGTGGAAGCCACAGCTCTAGTAGAATGAGCTGTAATTCTTTCAGGAGGCTGCTGTCCAGCAGTCTCATAAGCTAAACGAATTATGCTACGAAGCCAAAAAGAAAGAGAGGTAGCGGAAGCTTTTTGACCTCTCCTCTGCCCAGAGTAAATGACAAACAGAGAAGACGTTTGTCGAAATTCCTTAGTTGCCTGTAAGTAAAATTTTAGAGCACGGACTACATCCAGGTTGTGCAGTAGACGTTCCTTCTTTGAAGAAGGATTTGGGCATAAAGAAGGAACAACAATCTCTTGATTGATATTCCTGTTAGTAACTACCTTAGGTAAGAACCCAGGTTTAGTACGCAGGACTACCTTATCCGAATGAAAAATCAAATAAGGAGAATCACAATGTAAGGCTGATAATTCAGAGACTCTTCGAGCCGAGGAAATAGCCATTAAAAATAGAACTTTCCAAGATAACAACTTTATATCAATGGAATGAAGGGGTTCAAACGGAACGCCCTGTAAAACATTAAGAACAAGGTTTAAACTCCATGGTGGAGCAACAGTTTTAAACACAGGCTTAATCCTGGCAAAGCCTGACAAAAAGCCTGGACGTCAGGAACTTCTGACAGACGTTTGTGTAACAGAATGGACAGAGCTGAGATCTGTCCCTTTAAAGAACTAGCAGATAAACCCTTTTCTAAACCTTCTTGTAGAAAAGACAATATCCTAGGAATCCTAACCTTACTCCAGGAGTAACCTTTGGATTCACACCAATATAGGTATTTACGCCATATCTTATGGTAAATCTTTCTGGTAACAGGTTTCCTAGCCTGTATTAAGGTATCAATAACTGACTCAGAAAACCCACGTCTTGATAAAATCAAGCGTTCAATTTCCAAGCAGTCAGCTTCAGAGAAGTTAGATTTTGATGTTTGAAGGGACCCTGTATCAGAAGGTCCTGTTTCAGAGGTAGAGACCAAGGTGGACAGGATGACATGTCCACCAGGTCTGCATACCAAGTCCTGCGTGGCCACGCAGGTGCTATTAGAATCACTGATGCTCTCTCTTGTTTGATTCTGGCAATCAATCGAGGAAGCAACGGAAAGGGTGGAAACACGTAAGCCATCCTGAAGTCCCAAGGTGCTGTCAGAGCATCTATCAGGACTGCTCCTGGATCCCTGGATCTGGACCCGTAACGAGGAAGCTTGGCGTTCTGTCGAGACGCCATGAGATCTATCTCTGGTTTGCCCCAACGTCGAAGTATTTGGGCAAAGACCTCCGGATGAAGTTCCCACTCCCCCGGATGAAAAGTCTGACGACTTAAGAAATCCGCCTCCCAGTTCTCCACTCCCGGGATGTGGATTGCTGACAGGTGGCAAGAGTGAGACTCTGCCCAGCGAATTATCTTTGATACTTCCATCATAGCTAGGGAGCTTCTTGTCCCTCCCTGATGGTTGATGTAAGCTACAGTCGTGATGTTGTCCGACTGAAACCTGATGAACCCCCGAGTTGTCAACTGGGGCCAGGCCAGGAGGGCATTGAGAACTGCTCTCAATTCCAGAATGTTTATTGGCAGGAGACTCTCCTCCTGACTCCCTTGTCCCTGAGCCTTCAGAGAATTCCAGACGGCACCCCAACCTAGAAGGCTGGCGTCTGTTGTTACAATTGTCCAGTCTGGTCTGCTGAATGGCATCCCCCTGGACAGATGTGGCAGAGAAAGCCACCATAGAAGAGAATTTCTGGTCTCTTGATCCAGATTCAGAGAAGGGGATAAGTCTGAGTAATCCCCATTCCACTGACTTAGCATGCACAGTTGCAGTGGTCTGAGGTGTAAGCGTGCAAAGGGTACTATGTCCATTGCCGCTACCATTAAGCCGATTACCTCCATGCATTGAGCCACTGACGGGTGTTGAATGGAATGAAGGGTGCGGCAAGCACTTTGAAGTCTTGTTAGCCTGTCCTCTGTCAGGTAAATCTTCATTTCTACAGAATCTATAAGAGTCCCCAGGAAGGGAACTCTTGTGAGTGGAACGAGTGAACTTTTCTTTTCGTTCACCTTCCATCCATGTGACCTTAGAAATGCCAGCACTAACTCTGTATGAGACTTGGCAGTTTGAAAGCTTGAAGCTTGTATCCGAATGTCGTCTAGGTATGGAGCTACCGAGATTCCCCGCGGTCTTAGTACCGCCAGAAGAGCACCCAGAACCTTTGTGAAGATTCTTGGAGCTGTAGCCAATCCGAATGGAAGAGCCACAAACTGGTAATGCCTGTCTAGGAAGGCAAACCTTAGGTACCGATAATGATCTTTGTGAATCGGTATGTGAAGGTAAGCATCTTTTAAATCTACAGTGGTCATGTACTGACCTTCTTGGATCATAGGTAAAATTGTCCGAATAGTCTCCATCTTGAACGATGGAACTCTTAGGAATTTGTTTAGGATCTTTAAGTCCAGGATTGGTCTGAAAGTTCCCTCTTTTTTGGGAACCACAAACAGATTTGAGTAAAACCCCTGTCCCTGTTCCGATCGTGGAACTGGATGGATTACTCCCATTAACAAGAGCTCTTGTACGCAGCGTAGAAACGCCTCTTTCTTTGTCTGGATTGTTGACAATCTTGACAGATGAAATCTCTCTCTTGGAGGAGAGTATTTGAAGTCCAGAAGGTATCCCTGAGATATTATCTCTAGCGCCCAGGGATCCTGAACATCTCTTGCCCAAGCCTGGGCGAAGAGAGAAAGTCTGCCCCCCACTAGATCCGATCCCGGATCGGGGGCCCTCAATTCATGCTGTTTTAGGGACAGCAGCAGGTTTCCTAGTCTGCTTGCCCTTGTTCCAGGACTGGTTAGGTTTCCAGCCTTGTCTGTAGCGAGCAACAGCTCCTTCCTGTTTTGGTGCAGAGGAAGTTGATGCTGCTCCTGCTTTGAAATTACGAAAGGAACGAAAATTAGACTGTCTAGTCTTGGCTTTGGCTTTGTCCTGAGGCAGGGCATGGCCTTTACCTCCTGTAATGTCAGCGATAATCTCTTTCAACCCGGGCCCGAATAAGGTCTGCCCTTTGAAAGGTATATTAAGCAATTTAGACTTAGAAGTAACATCAGCTGACCAGGATTTTAGCCACAGCGCCCTGCGTGCCTGAATGGCGAATCCTGAATTCTTCGCCGTAAGTTTAGTAAGATGTACTACGGCCTCCGAAATGAATGAATTAGCTAGTTTAAGGACTCTAAGCCTGTCCGTAATGTCGTCCAGAGTAGCTGAACCAATGTTCTCTTCCAGAGACTCAATCCAGAATGCCGCTGCAGCCGTGATCGGCGCAATGCATGCAAGGGGTTGCAATATAAAACCTTGTTGAACAAACATTTTCTTAAGGTAACCCTCTAACTTTTTATCCATTGGATCTGAGAAAGCACAGCTATCCTCCACCGGGATAGTGGTACGCTTAGCTAAGGTAGAAACTGCTCCCTCCACCTTAGGGACCGTTTGCCATAAGTCCCTTGTGGTGGCGTCTATTGGAAACATTTTTCTAAATATCGGAGGGGGTGAGAACGGCACACCGGGTCTATCCCACTCCTTAGTAACAATTTCAGTAAGTCTCTTAGGTATAGGAAAAACCTCAGTACTCGTCGGTACCGCAAAATATTTATCCAACCTACACATTTTCTCTGGTATTGCAACTGTGTTACAATCATTCAGAGCCGCTAACACCTCCCCTAGTAATACACAGAGGTTTTCCAGTTTAAATTTAAAATTTGAAATATCTGAATCCAGTCTGTTTGGATCAGAACCGTCACCCACAGAATGAAGTTCTCCGTCCTCATGTTCTGCCACCTGTGACGCAGTGTCTGACATGGCCCTAATATTATCAGCGCACTCTGTTCTCACCCCAGAGTGATCACGCTTACCTCTTAGTTCTGGTAATTTAGCCAAAACCTCAGTCATAACAGTAGCCATATCCTGTAATGTGATTTGTAATGGCCGCCCAGATGTACTCGGCGCTACAATATCACGCACCTCCCTCTGAGCGGGAGTTGTAGGTACTGACACGTGAGGCGAGTTAGTCGGCATAACTCTCCCCTCGTTGTTTGGTGAAATTTGTTCAATTTGTACAGATTGATTTTTATTTAAAGTAGCATCAATACAGTTAGTACATAAATTTCTATTGGGCTCCACTTTGGCATTGCAACAAATGACACAGGTATCATCCTCTGAATCAGACATGTTTAACACACTAGCAAATAAACTTGCAACTTGGAATACAATTCAATTAGAATAATATTAAAACGTACTGTGCCTTTAAAAAGCACAGAAGATCTATGACAGTTGAAAATTAATAAATTGAAACAGTTATAGCCTCAATCCTTGTAAACAACACAACTTTAGCAAAGGTTTAATCCCATTAGCAAAGATAACAAATTCTGAAAGCAGGAAACAAATTACAGAATAAACGTTTTTTATCTCAGTCAAACTATAATTCTCACAGCTCTGCTGAGAGAAATTACCTCCCTCAAAATAAGTTTTGAAGACCCCTGAGCTCTGTAGAGATGAACCGGATCATGCAGGGAATACAATGAGTTGCTGACTGAAATATTTGATGCATAGTAAAAGCGCCAAAAAACGGCCCCTCCCCCTCACACACAGCAGTGAGGGAGAACAGAAACTGTCAGAAAACAGATTAAGCAACTGCCAAGTGGAAAAATAGTGCCCAAACATTTATTCACTCAGTACCTCAGCAAATGAAAACGATTTTACATTCCAGCAAAAACGTTAAACATAATCTCTAGTTATTAAACAGCTTTATGTATTTCTTACAGTGTAATTCTAGTGAAGTACCATTCCCCAGAATACTGAAGTGTAAAGTATACATACATGACATTATATCGGTATGGCAGGATTTTCTCATCAATTCCATTGTCAGAAAATAAAAACTGCTACATACCTCTATGCAGATTCATCTGCCCGCTGTCCCCTGATCTGAAGTTTACCTCTCCTCAGATAGCCGAGAAACAGCAATATGATCTTAACTACTCCGGCTAAAATCATAACAAAAACTCTGGTAGATTCTTCTTCAAACTCTGCCAGAGAGATAATAACACACTCCGGTGCTATTTTAAAATAACAAACTTTTGATTGAAGATATAAAACTAAGTATAATCACCATAGTCCTCTCACACATCCTATCTAGTCGTTGGGTGCAAGAGAATGACTGGGAGTGACGTAGAGGGGAGGAGCTATATGCAGCTCTGCTGGGTGAATCCTCTTGCACTTCCTGTTGGGGAGGAGTAATATCCCAGAAGTAATGATGACCCGTGGACTGATCACACTTAACAGAAGAAATGAAGCATTTTCAGCCCCCGCGAGCCTAACAGCCCACAGGAAAAAAAGTCAAATTTTAAGGTAAGAAAAAATTGAATTATTCATATGCATTATCCCAAATAAGAAACTGACTGTCTGAAAATAAGGAACGTTGAACATCCTGAATCAAGGCAAATAAATGTTTGAATACATATATTTAGAACTTTATATAAAAGTGCCCAACCATAGCTTAGAGTGTCACAGAAAATAAGACTTACTTACCCCAAGACACTCATCTACATGTAGTAGAAAGCCAAACCAGTACTGAAACGAGAATCAGTAGAGGTAATGGTATATATAAGAGTATATTATCGATCTGAAAAGGGAGGTAAGAGATGAATCTCTACGACCGATAACAGAGAACCTATGAAATAGACCCCGTAGAAGGAGATCATTGAATTCAAATAGGCAATACTCTCTTCACATCCCTCTGACATTCACTGCACGCTGAGAGGAAAACCGGGCTCCAACCTGCTGCGGAGCGCATATCAACGTAGAATCTAGCACAAACTTACTTCACCACCTCCACAGGAGGCAAAGTTTGTAAAACTGATTTGTGGGTGTGGTGAGGGGTGTATTTATAGGCATTTTGAGGTTTGGGAAACTTTGCCCCTCCTGGTAGGAATGTATATCCCATACGTCACTAGCTCATGGACTCTTGCTAATTACATGAAAGAAATAAGGAATTGGAATAATTGTGCTTTATACAAAAAAATCATAACCACCACAAAAAAGGGTGGGCCTCATGGACTCTTGCTAATATGAAAGAAATGAATTTATCAGGTAAGTTCTTACATAAATTATGTTTTCTTTCATGTAATTAGCAAGAGTCCATGAGCTAGTGACGTATGGGATAATGAATACCCAAGATGTGGATCTTCCACGCAAGAGTCACTAGAGAGGGAGGGATCAAATAAAGACTGCCAATTCCGCTGAAAATAATCCACACCCAAAACAAAGTTTAAATCTTATAATGAAAAAAACTGAAATTATAAGCAGAAGAATCAAACTGAAACAGCTGCCTGAAGTACTTTTCTACCAAAAACTGCTTCAGAAGAAGAAAACACATCAAAATGGTAGAATTTAGTAAAAGTATGCAAAGAAGACCAAGTTGCTGCTTTGCAAATCTGATCAACCGAAGCTTCATTCCTAAACGCCCAGGAAGTAGAAACTGACCTAGTAGAATGAGCTGTAATCCTTTGAGGCGGAGTTTTACCCGACTCGACATAAGCATGATGAATCAAAGACTTTAACCAAGACGCCAAAGAAATGGCAGAGGCCTTCTGACCTTTCCTAGAACCGGAAAAGATAACAAATAGACTAGAAGTCTTTCGGAAATTTTTAGTAGCTTCAACATAATATTTCAAAGCTCTAAATACATCCAAAGAATGCAACGATCTTTCCTTAGAATTTTTAGGATTAGGACACAATGAAGGAACCACAATTTCTCTACTAATGTTGTTAGAATTCACAACCTTAGGTAAAAATTTAAAAGAAGTTCGCAACACCGCCTTATCCTGATGAAAAATCAGAAAAGGAGACTCACAAGAAAGAGCAGATAATTCAGAAACTCTTCTAGCAGAAGAGATGGCCAAAAGAAACAAAATTTTCCAAGAAAGTAATTTAATGTCCAGCGAATGCATAGGTTCAAACGGAGGAGCTTGAAGAGCCCCCAGAACCAAATTCAAACTCCAAGGAGGAGAAATTGACTTAATAACAGGTTTTATACGAACCAAAGCTTGTACAAAACAATGAATATCAGGAAGACTAGCAATCTTTCTGTGGAAAAGAACAGAAAGAGCAGAGATTTGTCCTTTCAAGGAACTTGCAGACAAACCTTTATCCAAACCATCCTGAAGAAACTGTAAAATTCTAGGAATTCTAAAAGAATGCCAAGAAAAATGATGAGAAAAACACCAAGAAATGTAAATCTTCCAGACTCGATAATATATCTTCCTAGATACAGTATTAATCACAGAGTCAGAGAAAACTATATGACTGAGAATCAAGCGTTCAATCTCCATACCTTCAAATTTAAGGATTTGAGATCCTGATGGAAAAAAGGACCTTGCGATAGAAGGTCTGGTCTTAACGGAAGAGTCCACGGTTGGCAAATGGCCATCCGGACAAGATCTGCATACCAAAACCTGTGAGGCCATGCTGGAGCCACCAGCAGAACAAACAAGCACTCCTTTAGAATCTTGGAAATCACTCTTGAAAGAAGAACTAGAGGCGGAAAGATATAGGCAGGATGATACTTCCAAGGAAGTGACAATGCATCCATTGCCTCCACCTGAAGATCCCTGGATCTGGACAGATACCTGGGAAGTTTCTTGTTTAGATGAGAAGCCATCAGATCTATTTCTGGAAGTCCCCACATTTGAAAAATCTGAAGAAATACCTCTGGGTGAAGAGACCATTCGCCCGGATGTAACGTTTGGCGACTGACATAATCCGCTTCCCAATTGTCTATACCTGGGATATGAACCGCAGAAATTAGACAGGAGCTGGATTCTGCCCATACCAGTATTCGAGATACTTCTTTCATAGCCAGAGGACTGTGAGTCCCTCCTTGATGATTGACATATGCCACAGTTGTGACATTGTCCGTCTGAAAACAAATGAACGACTCTCTCTTTAGAAGAGGCCATGACTGAAGAGCTCTGAAAATTGCACGGAGTTCCAAAATGTTGATTGGTAATCTCAACTCCTGAGATTCCCAAACCCCTTGTGCTGTCAGAGACCCCCAAACAGCTCCCCAACCTGTCAGACTTGCATCTGTTGAAATCACAGTCCAGCTTGGAAGAACAAAAGAAGCCCCCTGAACTAAACGATGGTGGTCTGTCCACCACGTCAGAAAGTGTCGTACAATCGGTTTTAAAGATATTAATTGAGATATCTTTGTATAATCCCTGCACCACTGGTTCAGCATACAAAGCTGAAGAGGTCGCATGTGAAAACGAGCAAAGGGGATCGCGTCCGATGCAGCAGTCATAAGACCTAGAATTTCCATGCATAAGGCTACCGAAGGGAATGATTGAGACTGAAGGTTTCGACAAGCTGAAACCAATTTTAGACGTCTCTTGTCTGTCAGAGACAGAGTCATGGACACTGAATCTATCTGGAAACCTAAAAAGGTTACCCTTGTCTGAGGAATCAATGAACTTTTTGGTAAATTGATCCTCCAACCATGTTCTCGAAGAAACAATACAAGTCGATTCGTATGAGATTCTGCTAAATGTGAAGACTGAGCAAGTACCAAGATATCGTCCAAATAAGGAAAAACCACAATACCCTGTTCTCTGATTACAGACAGAAGGGCACCGAGAACCTTTGTAAAAATCCTTGGAGCTGTTGCTAGGCCCAACGGAAGAGCCACAAACTGGTAATGCTTGTCTAGGAAAGAGAATCTCAGAAACTGATAGTGATCTGGATGAATCGGAATATGCAGATATGCATCCTGTAAATCTATTGTGGACATATAATGCCCTTGCTGAACAAAAGGCAGAATAGTCCTTATAGTTACCATTTTGAATGTTGGTATCCTTACATAATGATTCAATATTTTTAAATCCAGAACTGGTCTGAAGGAATTCTCCTTCTTTGGTACAATGAAGAGATTTGAGTAAAACCCCAGCCCCTGTTCCAGAACTGGAACTGGCATAATTACTCCAGCCAACTTTAGATCTGAAACACATTTCAGAAATGCTTGAGCCTTCACTGGATTTACTGGGACACAGGAAAGAAAAAATCTTCTTGCAGGAGGCCTTATCTTGAAGCCTATTCTGTACCCTTGTGAAACAATGTTCTGAATCCAAAGATTGTGAATCGAATTGATCCAAATTTCTTTGAAAAATCGTAATCTGCCCCCTACCAGCTTGGCTGGAATGAGGGCCGCACCTTCATGTTGACTTGGGAGCTGGCTTTGGCTTTCTAAAAGGCTTGGATTTATTCCAGACTGGAGATGGTTTCCAAACTGATACCGCTCCTGTAGGGGAAGGATCAGGCTTTTGTTCCATATTGTGACAAAAGGAACGAAAACGATTAGTAGACCTAAATTTACCTTTAGATTTTTTTATCCTGTGGTAAAAAAGTTCCTTTCCCCCCAGTAACAGTTGAAATAATAGAATCCAACTGTGAACCAAATAATTTATTACCCTGGAAAGAAAGGGAAAGCAAAGTTGACTTGGAAGACATATCAGCATTCCAAGTTTTAAGCCATAAAGCTCTTCTAGCTAAAATAGCTAGAGACATATACCTGACATCAACCCTAATGATATCAAAGATGGCATCACAAATAAAATTATTAGCATGTTGAAGAAGATTAACAATGCTATGAGAATTATGATCTGTTACTTGTTGCGCTAAAGCTTCCAACCAAAAAGTTGAAGCTGCAGCAACATCCGCTAAAGATATAGCAGGTCTAAGAAGATTACCTGAACATAAGTAAGCTTTTCATAGAAAGGATTCAATTTTCCTATCTAAAGGATCCTTAAAGGAAGTACTATCTGCCGTAGGAATAGTAGTACGTTTAGCAAGAGTAGAGATAGCCCCATCAACCTTAGGGATTTTGTCCCAAAACTCTAATCTGTCAGATGGCACAGGATATAATTGCTTAAAACGTTTAGAAGGAGTAAATGAATTACCCAAATTATTCCATTCCCTGGAAATTACTTCAGAAATAGCATCAGGGACAGGAAAAACTTCTGGAATAACTACAGGAGATTTAAAAACCTTATTTAAACGTTTAGATTTAGTATCAAGAGGACCAGATTCCTCTATTTCTAATGCAATTAAGACTTCTTTAAGTAAAGAACGAATAAATTCCATTTTGAATAAATATGAAGATTTATCAGCATCAACCTCTGAAACAGAATCCTCTGAACCAGAGGAATCATTATCAGAATCAGAATGATGATGTTCATTTAAAAATTCATCTGAAAAATGAGAAGTTTTAAAAGACCTTTTACGTTTACTAGGAGGAGGAATAACAGACATAGCCTTCTTAATGGATTTAGAAACAAAATCTCTTATGTTAACAGGAACACTCTGAGTATTAGATGTTGATGGAACAGCAACAGGTAATGTAACATTACTAAAGGAAATATCTGCATTAACAAGTTTGTCATGACATTCATTACAAACAACAGCTGGAGGAACAGATACCACAAGTTTACAGCAAATACACTTAACTTTGGTAGATCCAGCATCAGGCAGCGATTTTCCAGAAGTATCTTCTGATTCAGGGTCAATCTGAGACATCTTGCAATATGTAATAGAAAAAACAACATATAAAGCAAAATTGATCAAATTCCTTAAATGACAGTTTCAGGAATGGGAAAAAATGCCAGTGAACAAGCTTCTAGCAACCAGAAGCAAATAAACAATGAGACTTAAATAATGTGGAGACAATAATGACGCCCATATTTTTTAGCGCCAAAAAAGACGCCCACATTATTTGGCGCCTAAATGCTTTTAGCGCCAAAAATGACGCCACATCCGGTACGCCGACACTTTTGGCGCAAAAACGTCAAAAATGACGCAACTTCCGGTGACAAGTATGACGCCGGAAATAACAAAGAAAATTTTTTGCGCCAAGAATGACGCAATAAAATTAAGCATTTTCAGCCCCCGCGAGCCTAACAGCCCACAGGGAAAAAAGTCAAATTTTAAGGTAAGAAAAAAATTGATTATTCAAATGCATTATCCCAAATAATGAAACTGACTGTCTGAAATAAGGAATATTGAACATCCTGAATCAAGGCAAATAAATGTTTAAACACAAATATTTAGAACTTTATATAAAAGTGCCCAACCATAGCTTAGAGTGTCAAAAAAATAAGACTTACTTACCCCAGGACACTCATCTACATGTAGTAGAAAGCCAAACCAGTACTGAAACGAGAATCAGTAGAGGTAATGGTATATATAAGAGTATATCGTCGATCTGAAAAGGGAGGTAAGAGATGAATCTCTACGACCGATAACAGAGAGCCTATGAAATAGACCCCGTAGAAGGAGATCATTGAATTCAAATAGGCAATACTCTCTTCACATCCCTCTGACATTCACTGCACGCTGAGAGGAAAACCAGGCTCCAACCTGCTGCGGAGCGCATATCAACGTAGAATCTAGCACAAACTTACTTCACCACCTCCACGGGAGGCAAAGTTTGTAAAACTGATTTGTGGGTGTGGTGAGGGGTGTATTTATAGGCATTTTGAGGTTTGGGAAACTGTGCCCCTCCTGGTAGGAATGTATATCCCATAAGTCACTAGCTCATGGACTCTTGCTAATTACATGAAAGAAAAGAAACTATCACTCCCATGTCGGAAAGATTCTGAACACAACGTAAGGAATGCCTCTCCTTTTATCTGGTTTACAGATAACCTGGAGAGAAGAAACCTGCCTCTGCGAGGAAAATTCTTGAACTCCAGTTTGTAACCCTGGGACACGACATCAACCACCCAGGGATCCTGAACATCTCAAACCCAAGCTTGAGCGAAGAAAGAGAGTCTGCCCCCCACAAGATCCATTCCCAGATCATACTGATTTTGAGTCAGCAACAGGCTTCCTGGACTGCTTCCCCTTATTCCAAGACTGATTTGACTTCCAAGATGGCGTGGACTGTTCCTGCTTGGAAGAAGAGGAGGAAACTTTACCAGAGAAGTTACGAAAGGAACGAAAATTACTCTGCCGACCTTTCTGTTTATTTCTTTTATCCTGAGGAAGAGAATGCCCCTTCCCTCCCGCAATATCAGAAATAATCTGAGCCAAACCTGGCCCAAACAAGGTTTTACCCTTGTAAGGAATAGACCAAATCTTAGACTTAGAGGACACATCTGCAGACAAGGATTTTAACCATAAAGCTCTGCAAGCTAAAATAGCAAAACCGGAATTTTTAGCTCCCAATTTGATGACCTGTAGAGCAGCATATGCAATAAAGGAATTGGCCAACTTCAAAGCCTTGGTTCTATCTTGAATTTCTTCAAGAGTATCATCTTGCTGAATAGAATCAGACAATGCATCAAACCAATATGTCGCAGCACTAGTAACCGTAACAATACATGCAGCCGGTTGCCATTGATAAGCTGTCCTCAATAGGAATAGTGGTCCTCTTGGTCAGAGTGGAACCTGCTCCCTCCACCTTAGGAACCATCTGCCAAGATTCCTTAATAGAATCCGCAATAGGAAACATCTTCCTAAAAATTGGAGAAGGGGAAAAAGGAATCCCAGGCTTCTCCCATTCTCGTGCAATAATATCTGAAACACAATCTGGTATAGGAAAAACTTCCACCAAAGAAGGGACATCAAAGACTTATTAAGTTTACTAGATTTCTTAGGAATAAACATGACTGACGCCTCGGAGTCATCAAAGGTAGCCAAAACCTCCTTGAGTAACCTAAAGGAAACAACCTCAGGTTCAAAAGAAGGATTTACACTATCGGAATTTGAGAACTCACCCTCAGATGCTACTGAAGTATCTTCCTCCTCAGACTGAGAAAAAACACTAGACACAATTGCAACAGAATCAAAAACCTTATACTTCCTCTTGCGCTTCCCATGTAACATAGGAAAAGCAGACAAAGCCTCAGATACGGCCGAAGATATATGGGTAGCCATATCCTACAAGGAAAAACAAACCTGAGACGAAACACAGGGCACTGCAGAAGATTGGGACGTATGAGGAGAAAGCTGCGGAATAGCCAGAACAGGAGACTCCTGAACAACATCCGCCCTAGACAATGAAGGCTCAGAATCAAAAAGTCTATCCTTGTAATGTAATGTCTCAATACAAGAGGAACAAAAAGGGATAGGAGGCTCAACATTAGTATTTAAACATAGAGAACAAGCAACAGCCTGCAGGGCCTCTTGGTCCATCTTATTCCAAAGGAAAAAACCTTAATCAATAAAAAAATTCTAAGTTCAAATCAGAATTTTAATGAAACAAAAAAAAAAAAAAAAAAACATTACTGTCCCTTTTAACCCCTTAATGACAGAGGACGTACCAGGTACGTCATAGAAAAAACTTCCCTTAATGACAGTTGACGTACCTGGTACGTCCTCTGTTGTCTGAAGTGCTGGAAGCGATCATGATCGCTTCCAGCTGCTTACAAGGGATTGTAGCGATGCCTCAATATTGAGGCATCACTACAATCCCCCATTTTACATACCGATGCAGAAAGGGCCACTCTGTGGCCCCATCTGCATCGTCTATGTATGTGTATAAATTAGTTGGTGGGTGGGAGCGGCTTTTACCTAGTATGACCTCATTGTTTGCTTTAGTAACCGATCGTGCTTTATATGCATCTCCTGCCGGTGCGGCGGTTGCGGCCGGGGGGGCGAGGGGCGGTACCAGTACCCAAGATGGCAGCAAATAGACAGATGGGGAGGGTTAGAAAGATGTATGGGGGGATCAGGGAGGTTGTGGGGTAAGGGGGGATCTATCACTGCAGACTTTATGCCAAAAAATAAAAAAAAATTAAAAAAAATATTTTTATTTCAGTACTGGCAGACTTTCTGCCAGTACTTAAGATGGCGGTGACAATTGTGAGGTGGGGAGGGAAGAGAGCTGTTTGAGGGGGGTCAGGGGGGAGGCTGATCTCTACACTAAAGCTAAAAATTAACCCCATAAGCTACCTAATTAACCCCTTAACTGCTGGGCATATTACAAGTGTGGTGCGCAGCAGTATTTAACGGCCTTATTATTACCAAAAAGCAACACCAAAGCCATATATGTCTGCTATTTCTGAACAAAGGAGATCCCAGAGAAGCATTTACAACCATTTGTGCCATAATTGCACAAGCTGTTTGTAAATAATTTCAGTGAGAAACCTAAAATTGTGAAAAAAAAATTTTTTTTTTTTAATTTGATCGTATTTGGCGGTGAAATGGTGGCATGAAATATACCAAAATGGGTCTAGATCAATGCTTTGGGATGTCTTCAAAATATAAATATATACATGTCAAGGGATATTCAGGGATTCCTGAAAGATATCAGTGTTCCAATGTAACTAGCGCTAATTTTGAAAAAAAGTGGTTTGGAAATAGCAAAGTGCTACTTGTATTTATGGCCCTATAACTTGCAAAAAAAGCAAAGAACATGTAAACATTGGGTATTTCTAAACTTGGGACAAAATTTAGAAACTATTTAGAATGGGTGTATTTTGGTGGTTGTAGATGTGTAACAGATTTTGGGGGTAAAAGTTAGAAAAAGTGTGTTTTTTCAATTTTTTCCTCAAATTTTATATTTTTTTTATAGTAAATTATAAGATATGATGAAAATAATGGTATCTTTAGAAAGTCCATTTAATGGCGAGAAAAACTGTATATAATATGTGTGGGTAAAGTAAATGAGTAAGAGGAAAATTACAGCTAAACACAAACACTGCAGAAATGTAAAAATAGCCATTGTCATTAAGGGTAAGAAAATTGAAAAATGGTCCGTCATTAAGGGGTTAATTTTAAACAGACTTATTTATTTTTTTTTAACTAGAAAATCCTTAAATAAACTGCACAAAAAAATCTTGCATCAACAATTTTTCACAACATGAATGCAAAGAAAGACACAAACATTATAGTCCCTGAAATTCAGACAGAAACTTAAATATAAACAGAGCAACAGCCACACAAAAAACAGGCAACCTCCACACCTCAGCAAGCTCTGCTGAGATGCCTACCTGACCTCCTTGCTGACGGAAAAAAAAGTCAGAAAATGATCCGGACCCCCATACAACCGCACCGGAGAGAACGCTGAACCACCTCTGAGGAGCTATGCAACAGAGCGGCAACATCCAGGAACAACAGTAAACCGCTAAAAGGGCACCAAAAACATCCTTCCTATCTCAGATAAGCCCGCCTATTGTAGGTGTTGCCTAACAAACCTCCTAGTAGCCATTAATACACAAACAAAAAACATGTACACCAAAGTGAAAACATAATAAACTGAGCCAAACATCCCCACCCAGTGCCTGCAAAACTGCCATACAATAAACCGTTGACCTAGAAGGCTGATTGTATATTTAGACAGAATTAACTGTCAAAGTGCCCAATTCTCCTATATCAAAACAGGAAAAGAAATAGGCACTTACCTCAAAAATCTGTCCGGCAGCAGGACAGTTCACTTGGTATGAGAGGGGCTTCCTACCTCACATGGACCTGTGGAAAAAAAAAAGAAAAGGCTGAGTAAACTTAAACTTTCAACCAAGGGCAGCATGAAATTAGTTGGGAGGCCCAGTGGGGATCATACCCCACAAGTTCCCAAATGCTTAAAAGCCACCACACCACAGATATTTGCGCCATATCTTATGGTAAATCTTTCTAGTCACAGGCTTACGAGCCTGGATCAAGGTCTCAATGACTGACTCTGAAAAACCTCGCTTAGATCAAATTAAGCTTTCAATCTCCAAGCAGTCAGCTTCAGAGAAAACGAGATTTGGATGAAGGAAGGGCCCTTGAAGTAAAAGGTCCTTCCTCAGTGGTAGTCTCCAAGGTGGAAGAGATGACATCTTCACTAGGTCTGCATACCAGAACCTGCGAGGCCACGCCGGGCAATGAGGATCACCAATGCCCTCTCCTGTTTGATTGGAGCAATAACCCGTGGAAGAAGAGCAAACTGAGGAAATAGGTATGCTAGACTGAAATTCCAAGGAACCACCAGAGCATCTATCAGTACAGCCTGAGGATCCCTCGACCCAATACCTTGGGAGCTTGGCATTCTGTTGAGATGCCATGAGATCTAGCTCCGGCTGTCCACATTTGTGGATCAAGCTTGAAAACACCTCCCGGATGGAGTTCCCACTCTCCCGGATGAAAGGTCTGTCTGCTCAGAAAATCCGCCTCCCAATTGTCCACTGCTGGAATGTGGATCGCAGATAAACAGCAATTGTGGGTCTCCGCCCACTGAATAATTTTGGCTACCTCTGCCATAGCCAAGGAACTCCGAGTTCCTCCATGATGGTTGATGTAAGCCACTGAAGTTATGTTGTCCGTTTATGGGGAGAACTGACTCCGCCCGAGTCCATAGACCCTGAGCCTTTAACGAGCCCCAGACTGCTCCCCATCCCAGCAGGCTGGCATCCGTGGTCACAATCACCCAGGAAGGTCTGCGGAAGCAGGTTCCCTGGGAGAGATGTTCCTGAGACAACCACCACGGAAGAGAATCTCTCGTCGCCCGATCCAGTTCTAATCGTGGAGACAGATCCACATAATCCCCGTTCCATTGACTGAGCATGCATAACTGCAGAGGTCTGAGATGGAACCAAGCAAATGGAATGATGTCCATGGCAGCTACCATTAGACCAATAAACTCCATACATAGGGCCATAGGGCAAGACAAGAGTTGAGGATCTTTGTCTTTCTGACCTCTGTCAGAAATATTTTCATCAATAGGGAAATCTATTATGGTTCCCAAGAACACTACCCTTTTGTAGCTGGAATCAAGGAACTTTTTCCCAAATTCACCATCCAACCTTAAAGAAAAGACAACAAGATCTATGTATGAGATTTTGCTTGTTGAAAAGACGGCGCCTGAAGGAGAATGTTGTCCAGATATGGCGATACGACAACGCCCCGTGACCGAAGCACCACCAACAGGGCTCCCAGGACCTTTGAGAAGATTCTGGGAGCTGTGGCAAGACCAAATGGAAGAGCCACAAACTGGAAGTGCTTGTCTAGAAACGCGAACCTCAGAAACTTGTGATGATCCCTGTGAATGGGAACATGAAGCTACGCATCCTTTAGGTCTACGGCTGTCATGAACTGACCCTCTTGAACCAAGGGGAAGAATGGAACAAATAGTTTCCATCTTGAAGGGTGGTACTCTGAGGAACTTGTTTAGGCTTTTGAGATCTAAAATCGGTCTGAAAGTTCCCTCTTTTTTGGGAGCCACAAACAGATTGGAGTAGAATCCCAGACCCTGTTCCTGTACTGGAACAGGAACTATCACTCCCAGGGCGGAAAGATCCCGAACACAATGTAAGAACGCCTCTCTTTTTATCTGGTCTACAGATAATCTTGAGAGGAGAAACCTGCCCCTGGGAGGAAAGGTCTTGAACTCTAGCTTGTATCCCTGGGAGGAGATGTCCACCGCCCAGGGATCCGTAAAATCCCGAACCCAGGCTTGAGCGAAGTGAGAAAATCTGGCCCCAACAAGATCCGCTCCCAGATTGGGGGTAGACCCTTCATGCTGACTTTGAATCATTAACGAGCTTCTTAGATTGCTTCCCCTTGTTTCAAGACTGATTGGACTTCTGGGAAGACCTGGACTGTTCCTGCTTGGAAGAGGGGGTGGGAAGGCTTACCTTTAAAGTTTCAAAAGGAACGAAAATTACTCTGACTTCCTTTCTGTTTATTCCTCTTATCCTGAGGGAGGAAATCTTCCTTTCCTCCTGTAATATCTGAAATAATTTCGGCCAAGACCGGCCCAAACAAGATCTTACCCTTGTAGGGAATCACCAAAAGTTTTGACTTGAATAAAACATCCCCAGACCAGGACGTCAACCATAAGGCTCTGCGGGCCAGTACAGCGAAGCCAGAAATCTTTGCTCCCAACTTAATGACTTGTAGGGAAGCATTCGTGATAAAGGAATTGGCTAACCTTAGAGCCTTGATCCTATCCTGGATTTCATCAAGGGGAGTATCTGTCTGAATAGAATCAGACAACGCATCAAACCAGTAGGCTGCCACGCTGGTGTCAGTAGAAATACACACCGCAGGCTGCCATTGCAAACCCTGGTGAACATACATCTTTTTAAGAAACGCCTCCAACTTCTTATCCATAGGATCCTTAAAGGAACAGCTATCCTCTATGGGAATAGTGGTTCTCTTAGCTAAAGTGGAAATTGCCCCTTCCACCTTGGAGACCGTTTGCCAAGACTCCTTAAAAGAGTCCGCTATTAGAAACCTTTTCTTAAAAATTGGGGATGGAGGGGAAATTTCTATTAGACACCAAAAACTTTACCATCTTATTGCAACGCAGGCAAAAAGAATGACTGGGGGTTGTGGGAAGGTAAGTGATACTTAACAGCTTTGCTGTGTTGCTCTTTGCCTCCTCCTGCTGGCCAGGAGTGATATTCCCAACAGTAATTACTTATGATGCATGGACTCATCGTGTCATCAGAAATATAAAAATATATATACAGGTGGCCCTCGGTTTACGTTGGTTCAATTTGCGCCGTTTCAGAATAACAACCTTTTTTTTTCAGTCATGTGACTGCTATTGAAAAGCTTTGGAAAGCAGTGCACTAATTAAAATAGACAGTAGGTGGAGCTGTCCGCATGTGTTGCAGCAAAGTTATGCAACTTAACAGACTGAAATTGATCTGTGTACACAGAGCAGACATTAGCTATTGAGCAACAAGATCTAGCAGCCACTTCCCTATTATCTTCCTGTCCAGCTGCTTGAGGTGATGGTGCCTTACTGCCTATTGATCACTGCGGATTGAAATGCATAGAATAGGTGCAGACCCAATATTATCTAACATGCTAACAATGCAGATAACTGATTGCAGAAAAATGCAAGTAAAAAATGTTTTTGTTCATTAAACTTAGTTTTATGATGATGCAGTCTGTTGTGTGATTAATTAGGTGCTGTTAGCAAATGTTTTTGTTCATTAAACTTAGTTTGATGATAATACAATCTATATTATTAGGTTTATAATGCTGTTTAGCATTTAAAGTCTTCATTTCAAAGCTTTAAACATAATGTATGTGGTGTTACTTATGACAATTTTGAGAGGGGCCTGGAACCTAACTCCCTCACTTCCCATTGACTTACATTATAAACTGGGTTTCAATTTACAACCATTCCTCCTGGAACCTAACCCTGGGGCTACCTGTATATATATATATATATATATATATATATATATATATATATATATATATATATATATATATACATATATATATATATATATATATATATATATACACACACACATGTACATACACATACATTGTATATTCATCATTAATCTCTTCACTGCTGCCAAATCAGTTACTAAATCCTGCTAACTTTACCTAAGAAACTACAAAATCCAAGTTTTTCTCACACAAAAACCAACAACAAATCATCTCAAGCAAAATCCCTATCCAATCAAAATCTTTTTCTAATCAACATTTTAGTTTCCAGACTCCACCAGAATCCATAACTAGAACTGACAGGTTCACTCAACACATCATACGCTGCTCAGTTATATCATTATCTAACACTGGCTTCCAATAGCCTCCAGATAAAGAGGCATAGCAATAGCAAATACTACTACTAGCAAGCTTACCTTAATCATAGCAACAAATGGCATGACACGTTTCATGTATTTTTTCAGCTCTGGCAAGCCATTTAGCTCAGTAGCTATAATCTTGTTATCTGGTAACTGACCAGAATTAGCCTAAAACAGAAACATTAAATATAAATGATAACCAAAGTGAAAAAGAATAGAAGTCGTAGTAGTTATTGTAGACCAATATGAATATGAATATCAAATAAAGTTGCTGGACAGCAAATCAAAACTGTTCTAAAAATGTGAATCATTTTGTAACATGAGTATAGCCTTTTGTTTGTTTGGCTTTTTTTTGTCATAAAAGCCTAATTTGTCACCTAAAACTATACTTAACTGAGAAGCTGTCTTTCTTCTGTTATGTGTGATCAGTCCACGGGTCATCATTACTTCTGGGATATAACTCCTCCCCAACAGGAAATGCAAGAGGATTCACCCAGCAGAGCTGCATATAGCTCCTCCCCTCTACGTCAGTCCCAGTCATTCTCTTGCACCCAACGACTAGATAGGATGTGTGAGAGGACTATGGTGATTATACTTAGTTTTTATGACTTCAATCAAAAGTTTGTTATTTTAAAATAGCACCGGAGCGTGTTATTACTTCTCTGGCAGAGTTTGAGGAAGAATCTGACAGAGATTTTTTACTATGATTTTAACCGGAGTCGTTAAGATCATATTGCTGTTCTCGACCATCTGAGGGAGGTAAAGGCTTCAGATCAGGGGACAGCGGGCAGATGAATCTGCATTGAGGTATGTGGCAGTTTTTATTTTCTGAATGGAATTGATGAGAAAAGCCTGCCATACCGTTAAAATGACATGTATGTATACACTTCAGTATTCTGGGGATGGTATTTCACCGGAACTACTGTGTTAAAGGTCACTAATCCTTTTAATAACTATTCTCATGTTAAACGTTTTTGCTGGAATGTAGAATCGTTTACATTGCTGAGGTACTGTGTGAATAAATATTGGGGCATTATTTTCCACTTGGCAGTTTTTTTGCTTTAATTGTGACAGTTTCGTTTCTCTTCACTGCTGTGTGGGAGAGGGAGGGGCCGTTTTGGCGCTCTTTGCTACGCATCAAAAAATACCAGTCAGTTACTTTTATTTTTCCTGCATGATCCGGTTCATCTCTGATAGATCTCAGGGGTCTTCAAACTTCTTTGAAGGGAGGTAAATTCTCTCAGCAGAGCTGTGAGAATTCTTATAGTGACTGTGAATAAAAACGTTGCTTTGTATTTTTTATGTCAAATTTAATTATTGTTATTTTACTAATGGGAACAAACCTTTGCTAAAAGTTTTGTTGTTTTAAAGTTTGATGCTATAACTGTTTTTCAGTTCACTATTTCAACTGTCATTTAATCGTTAGTACCTCTTTGAGGCACAGTACGTTTTTTGCTAAAAAAGATTATAACCAAGTTGTAAGTTTTTTGCTAGTGTGTTAAACATGTCTGACTCAGAGGAAGATATCTGTGTCATTTGTTCCAATGCCAAGGTGGAGCCCAATAGAAATTTATGTACTAACTGTATTGATGCTACTTTAAATAAAAGTCAATCTGTACAATGTGAACAAATTTCACCAAACAGCGAGGGGAGAGTTATGCCGACTAACTCGCCTCACGCGGCAGTACCTGCATCTCCCGCCCGGGAGGTGCGTGATATTTTGGCGCCTAGTACATCTGGGCGGCCATTACAGATAACATTACAAGATATGGCTACTGTTATGACTGAAGTTTTGTCTAAATTACCAGAACTAAGAGGCAAGCGTGATCACTCTGGGGTGAGAACAGAGTGCGCTGACAATGCTAGGGCCATGTCTGATACTGCGTCACAGCTCGCAGAGCATGAGGACGGAGAGCTTCATTCTGTGGGTGACGGTTCTGATCCAAACAGATTGGACTCAGATATTTCAAATTTTAAATTTAAATTGGAGAACCTCCGTGTATTACTAGGGGAGGTCTTAGCAGCTCTCAACGATTGTAACACCGTTGCAATACCAGAGAAACTGTGTAGGTTGGATAAATACTTTGCGGTACCGGCGAGTACTGACGTTTTTCCTATACCTAAGAGACTAACTGAAATTGTTACTAAGGAGTGGGATAGACCCGGTGTGCCGTTCTCACCCCCTCCAATATTTAGAAAGATGTTTCCAATAGACGCCACCACTCGGGACTTATGGCAAACGGTCCCCAAGGTGGAGGGAGCAGTTTCTACTTTAGCTAAGCGTACCACTATCCCGGTGGAGGATAGCTGTGCTTTCTCAGATCCAATGGATAAAAAATTAGAGGGTTACCTTAAGAAAATGTTTGTTCAACAAGGTTTTATATTACAACCCCTTGCATGTATCGCGCCGATTACGGCTGCGGCAGCATTTTGGATTGAGTCGCTTGAAGAGAACCTTAGTTCATCTACGCTAGACGACATTACGGACAGGCTTAGAGTCCTTAAACTAGCTAATTCCTTCATTTCGGAGGCCGTAGTACATTTAACCAAACTTACGGCTAAGAACTCAGGATTCGCCATACAGGCACGTAGGGCGCTGTGGCTAAAATCCTGGTCAGCTGATGTTACTTCTAAGTCCAAATTACTTAATATACCTTTCAAGGGGCAGTCTTTATTTGGGCCCGGTTTGAAAGAGATTATCGCTGACATTACAGGAGGTAAGGGCCACGCCCTACCTCAAGACAAAGCCAAAGCTAAGGCTAGACAGTCTAATTTTCGTCCCTTTCGGAACTTTAAAACTGGAGCAGCATCAACCTCCACTGCACCAAAACAGGAAGGAGCTGTTGCTCGTTACAGGCAAGGCTGGAAGCCTAACCAGTCCTGGAACAAGAGCAAGCAGGCCAGGAAACCTGCTGCTGCCCCAAAGACAGCATGAACCGAGAGCCCCCGATCCGGGACCGGATCTAGTGGGGGGCAGACTCTCTCTCTTCGCCCAGGCCTGGGCAAGAGATGTTCAGGATCCCTGGGCTCTAGAGATCATATCGCAGGGATACCTTCTAGACTTCAAATTATCTCCCCCAAGAGGGAGATTTCATCTGTCAAGGTTGTCAACAAACCAGATAAAGAAAGAAGCGTTTCTACGCTGCGTACAAGATCTGTTATTAATGGGAGTGATCCATCCGGTTCCGCGGTCGGAACAAGGACAAGGGTTCTACTCAAACCTGTTTGTGGTTCCCAAAAAAGAGGGAACTTTCAGGCCAATCTTAGATTTAAAGACTCTAAACAAATTCCTAAGAGTTCCATCGTTCAAAATGGAAACTATTCGGACAATCTTACCCATGATCCAAGAGGGTCAGTACATGACCACAGTGGATTTAAAGGATGCTTACCTTCACATACCGATCCACAAAGATCATCACCGGTATCTAAGGTTTGCCTTCTTAGACAGGCACTACCAGTTTGTAGCTCTTCCATTCGGATTGGCTACGGCTCCAAGAATCTTCACAAAGGTTCTGGGTGCCCTTCTAGCGGTACTAAGACCGCGAGGGATTTCGGTAGCTCCGTACCTAGACGACATTCTAATTCAAGCTTCAAGCTTTCAAACTGCCAAGTCTCATACAGAGTTAGTTCTGGCATTTCTAAGGTCGCATGGATGGAAAGTGAACGAAAAGAAGAGTTCTCTCTTTCCTCTCACAAGAGTTCCATTCTTGGGGACTCTTATAGATTCTGTAGAAATGAAGATTTACCTGACAGAAGACAGGTTAACAAAGCTTCAAAATGCATGCCGCGTCCTTCATTCCATTCAACACCCGTCAGTAGCTCAATGCATGGAGGTGATCGGCTTAATGGTAGCGGCAATGGACATAGTACCTTTTGCACGCCTACACCTCAGACCGCTGCAATTATGCATGCTAAGTCAGTGGAATGGGGATTACTCAGATTTGTCCCCTACTCTGAATCTGAATCAAGAGACCAGAAATTCTCTTCTATGGTGGCTTTATCGGCCACACCTGTCCAGGGGGATGCCATTCAGCAGGCCAGACTGGACAATTGTAACAACAGACGCCAGCCTACTAGGTTGGGGCGCTGTCTGGAATTCTCTGAAGGCTCAGGGACTATGGAATCAGGAGGAGAGTCTCCTTCCAATAAACATTCTGGAATTGAGAGCAGTTCTCAATGCCCTTCTGGCTTGGCCCCAGTTAACAACTCGGGGGTTCATCAGGTTTCAGTCGGACAACATCACGACTGTAGCTTACATCAACCATCAGGGAGGGACAAGAAGCTCCCTAGCAATGATGGAAGTATCAAAGATAATTCGCTGGGCAGAGTCTCACTCTTGCCACCTGTCAGCAATCCACATCCCGGGAGTGGAGAACTGGGAGGCGGATTTCTTGAGTCGCCAGACTTTTCATCCGGGGGAGTGGGAACTTCATCCGGAGGTCTTTGCCCAAATACTTCGACGTTGGGGCAAACCAGAGATAGATCTCATGGCGTCTCGCCAGAACGCCAAACTTCCTCGCTACGGGTCCAGATCCAGGGATCCGGGAGCAGTTCTGATAGATGCTTTGACAGCACCTTGGAACTTCAGGATGGCTTATGTGTTTCCACCCTTCCCGCTGCTTCCTCGATTGATTGCCAAAATCAAACAGGAGAGAGCATCAGTAATTCTAATAGCACCTGCATGGCCACGCAGGACTTGGTATGCAGATCTAGTGGACATGTCATCCTGTCCGCCTTGGTCTCTACCTCTAAGACAGGACCTTCTGATACAGGGTCCATTCAAACATCAAAATCTAACTTCTCTGAAGCTGACTGCTTGGAAATTGAACGCTTGATTTTATCAAAACGTGGTTTTTCTGAGTCGGTTATTGATACCCTAATTCAGGCTAGGAAGCCTGTTACCAGAAGGATTTACCATAAAATATGGCGGAAATACCTATACTGGTGCGAATCCAAAGGTTACTCCTGGAGTAAGGTTAGGATCGCTAGGATACTGTCTTTTCTACAAGAAGGTTTAGAAAAGGGTTTATCAGCTAGTTCATTAAAGGGACAGATTTCAGCTCTGTCCATCTTGTTACACAGACGTCTGTCAGAAAATCCAGACGTCCAGTCCTTTTGTCAGGCTTTAGCTAGGATCAAGCCTGTGTTTAAAGCTGTTGCTCCACCATGGAGTTTAAACTTAGTTCTTAACGTTTTACAGGGTGTTCCGTTTGAACCCCTTCATTCCATTGATATAAAAATGTTATCTTGGAAAGTTCTGTTTTTAATGGCTATTTCCTCGGCTCGAAGAGTCTCTGAGTTATCAGCCTTACATTGTGATTCCCCTTATCTGATTTTTCACTCAGACAAGGTAGTTCTGCGTACTAAACCTGGGTTCTTACCTAAGGTAGTCACTAACAGGAACATCAATCAAGAGATTGTTGTCCCATCCTTGTGTCCAAATCCTTCTTCAAAGAAGGAACGTCTTTTACACAATCTGGATGTAGTTCGTGCCCTCAAGTTCTACTTGCAGGCAACTAAAGATTTTCGCCAAACTTCTTCCTTGTTTGTCGTTTACTCTGGACAGAGGAGAGGTCAAAAAGCTTCTGCTACCTCTCTCTCTTTTTGGCTTCGTAGCATAATACGTTTAGCCTATGAGACTGCTGGACAGCAGCCTCCTGAAAGAATTACAGCTCACTCCACTAGAGCTGTGGCTTCCACTTGGGCCTTTAAGAATGAGGCCTCTGTTGAACAGATTTGCAAGGCTGCAACTTGGTCTTCACTTCATACTTTTTCCAAATTTTACAAATTTGACACTTTTGCTTCTTCGGAGGCTATTTTTGGGAGAAAGGTTCTTCAGGCAGTGGTTCCTTCTGTATAATGAGCCTGCCTTTCCCTCCCGTCATCCGTGTACTTTTGCTTTGGTATTGGTATCCCAGAAGTAATGATGACCCGTGGACTGATCACACATAACAGAAGAAAACATAATTTATGCTTACCTGATAAATTCCTTTCTTCTGTTGTGTGATCAGTCCACGGCCCGCCCTGTTTTAAGGCAGGTAAATATCTTTTAAATTATACTCCAGTCACCACTTCACCCTTGGTTACTCCTTTCTCGTTGATTCTTGGTCGAATGACTGGGACTGACGTAGAGGGGAGGAGCTATATGCAGCTCTGCTGGGTGAATCCTCTTGCATTTCCTGTTGGGGAGGAGTTATATCCCAGAAGTAATGATGACCCGTGGACTGATCACACAACAGAAGAAAGGAATTTATCAGGTAAGCATAAATTATGTTTTTCAAATAGTAAATCATGGACTCACTGTCTAATCCCAGTGAGCCCGATCGGACCATTGAACTACATGCAATCGACAGCTTTTACATAGCGCAGGAGCGCGCTACATGTAGTTCAATGGTGAAATCAGGCTCACTATGATTAGGCAGTGAGTCCATAACTTGCTATTTAAAAAAACAGCCGTGCAGAAGAGGATGGTTTCACACTAGAGGCAAGTATAGTATTAGGTGACAAATTAGGTTGTTACAAAACAAAAAGGCTATACTCGTGTTAGATAATTCTGCACACAGTGCAAAATTATGTAACATTTTTCCTAACGTTTACCTTTAATTTACTGAACCTTGATAGACCTACTGAATTATTTACCAGGAGATAAGAACCTTACAATAATTATCTTGAGAATAACCATTATAATAATATTCCATAATATAGGACTTGTTTATAAATCATTGAATTATATAATACTGAACTGTGACAGCTGCATTCTTTTAGTTTCGGAGCCAAATATATTAGTGTGAAAAGTGCAAAACACAAAGATCTGGGTAACTCTTTCACACTGATAAATCTAGTGCCGAAATTAAATGAATGCTGCCGCCTGCAGCCATATTCAGCATTTGTTTAGCCAATGAATTTCCCCCATACCTAGTTATTAACAGACTGCCGATTACAAAGGTATATTAAAATGTGTAGAAATTAATTTTCTTGATTGTAGTAAACTGGTATGTAGTAAACTGGTATGTGGTACATTTAACAGGAATTGTAACACTTTCTTGAGTACCAGATTATTTTAAACAATTCAAAAATATATAGTGATTAGTGATGATCGCAAATTCCTTTGGGGCATAATTGTATGATTGATTTGACAGGTTACAAATATTATTTGATTTGTTATAATACTAATATGATAATTGGGGAAATAACTAAATTAATATTGAACAATTAAACTTACTTCCTTTATCCAAGGGCCGTTTTAAATCGGTATTAATAAAAATAATATTCACAGCAGAAGCATGAGGTAAGAAGTGGAACTATTTACCTGATAATGTTTACGTAAAGTCAATAAAGTTGTGTGCTGCCAGGTCGGGTAGCTTTTCGCCACATAAATGGTACAATGAGTGGGCTTTTGGGGAGGATGCTTGTCCCCTTTCTGTAGGAAATAAAATAAATTAACCGGTAGTTAAATAATGATTGTGACAGAAATATAAGACACATACACATGCGCAGAGGGAGGTAGTATGGAAGGATTAAATCATGAGTCAAGACATACAAATACTATACCTGGCAAAACAAGCGTTATACCATAAATATATGATTTTCATTGATAATTACCTGACTTAAATAACTGGCTTCTAAAGTCATTTAGTACTGGAGAATGTATAGCATTAATAATTTGCTCAGAGGGAGGTAGTATGGAAGGATTAAATCATGAGTCAAGACATACAAATAATACATCTGGCAACACAAGCGTTATACCATAAAAATATGATTTTCATTGCTAGTTACCCGACTTAAATAACTGACTTCTAAAGTCATTTAGTACTGGAGAATGTATAGCATGAATAATTTGCCCACAACTTGGCTAAATGCGCAGGTATTTTTTGATAACTAAGCAAGGTATCCATTCTGACAAAATTACATTTGATTATAATCATGGTATCAAAAACCAAAGTGTAAAATAAAAACTATAGTCTAATCTGTTAGAAAATTGCTGCATTCCAACTGAATTGTATTATTATAATGTGAAAACTGACAGCATGAGATCAGTCACAATAGCATATGTTCCAAATAAAATATGATTTAAAGTATCAATCTCAATTTTACATTTCTAACCTTCCCCTTAGCTGGTGCCATGTAGTTCTTTAGACGTAGCCGAAGATCATGGGCAGTTTCAGTCAAATACTGTGATGAACGGATCAGCACCTCATCCACAGGTCCTGCAACTGGCCAGGAAGCCTTCATGAGAGACTCTGGCTGTAAGAAATATTAAAAAGAAATATGTCTATGCTTCTGCAATAAATGTCATGTCATATTTTCCATCCAGAAAAATGTTGCTAAAGGGCAACAAAACAAGTATATGTGTCAATTCATGTCAAATTTGGGGAAAGTGGCTGTGAAAGTGCATGTGATAGAAAACATAACCTACTTATTTCTCAGTTTGAACTGAGGATTATGCTCACCCCCATATGTAGCCATAGTTACTGGGGGTTTGAGATATATATATATAAATTAATATCTATATCTCTCTCTCTCTTTAATATTAATATATATATATATATATATATATACACACACACACACATACACAAACACACACACACAGTATATCCTTGTTCTCTCTTTCTAGATTATAGAGTCTAGAATAACTCCTCATTTATCTATCTGTTGTTTGTAAAGGTCCATATTCCTCTGATACTTTACTCCATTATAGATTTTGTATTTCTCGATGGATAAATTTGTCTATTCAAAGATTGTTACTTAATATTAAATTCACATTTTATATCTTTAGTTTGACTTTCTATATCTAATTGTGTATCCAATAACTGAAATAAATAAATGATTCTCTAATATATTATTAAAGGCTAAGAATCTCAGCAGGCAACAATATTTCCATACATCGAATTTAAATTTTCTAGCTAATGATAATAATACCACCAAATTATAATTTGTATGCTTTTTTATTTAAAGTGTACATGTTAAAATTATAAATTTAATATTTCTCAAATACTGTTAATAGATTTTATTTAGCCAGATTACTACTTTAGACCGGTCTTAAATTGAGAAAGCAGTGGGCTATATCTGGTATATTAAAATTACATTTCAAACACACATATATATATATATATACACACATATACATACACACACACACACACAGTAGTACACCCCTCAAATTTTTTTTAAATAACAGAATTTATGCTTACCTGATAAATTACTTTCTCCAACGGTGTGTCCGGTCCACGGCGTCATCCTTACTTGTGGGAATATCTCTTCCCCAACAGGAAATGGCAAAGAGTCCCAGCAAAGCTGGCCATATAGTCCCTCCTAGGCTCCGCCCACCCCAGTCATTCGATCGACCGACAGACAGGAGGAAAAATATAGGAGAAACCATATGGTACCGTGGTGACTGTAGTTAGAGAAAATAATTCATCAGACCTGATTAAAAAACCAGGGCGGGCCGTGGACCGGACACACCGTTGGAGAAAGTAATTTATCAGGTAAGCATAAATTCTGTTTTCTCCAACATTGGTGTGTCCGGTCCACGGCGTCATCCTTACTTGTGGGAACCAATACCAAAGCTTTAGGACACAGATGAAGGGAGGGAGCAAATCAGGTTACCTAAACAGAAGGCACCACGGCTTGCAAAACCTTTCTCCCAAAAATAGCCTCCGAAGAAGCAAAAGTATCAAATTTGTAAAATTTGGCAAAAGTGTGCAGTGAAGACCAAGTCGCTGCCTTACATATCTGATCAACAGAAGCCTCATTCTTGAAGGCCCATGTGGAAGCCACAGCCCTAGTGGAGTGAGCTGTGATTCTTTCAGGAGGCTGCCGTCCGGCAGTCTCATAAGCCAATCGGATGATGCTTTTAAGCCAAAAGGAAAGAGAGGTAGAAGTTGCTTTTTGACCTCTCCTTTTACCAGAATAGACAACAAACAGAGAAGATGTTTGTCTGAACTCTTTTGTAGCAGCTAAGTAGAATTTTAGAGCACGGACTACATCTAAATTGTGTAGCAAACGTTCCTTCTTTGAAACTGGATTCGGACACAAAGAAGGTACAACTATCTCCTGGTTAATATTCTTGTTGGAAACAACCTTTGGAAGAAAACCAGGCTTAGTACGCAAAACAACCTTATCTGAATGGAACACCAGATAGGGCGGAGTACACTGCAGAGCAGATAACTCTGAAACTCTTCTAGCAGAAGAAATAGCAACCAAACACAAGACTTTCCAAGATAATAACTTGATATCTATGGAATGTAGAGGTTCAAACGGAACCCCTTGAAGAACTGAAAGAACTAGATTTAGACTCCAGGGAGGAGTCAAAGGTCTGTAAACAGGCTTAATTCTAACCAGAGCCTGTACAAATGCTTGAACATCTGGCACAGCTGCCAGTCGTTTGTGTAGTAAGACAGATAAAGCAGAAATCTGTCCTTTTAGAGAACTCGCAGATAATCCTTTATCCAAACCTTCCTGCAGAAAGGAAAGAATCTTAGGAATTTTTATCTTATTCCATGGGAATCCCTTGGATTCACACCAACAGATATATCTTTTCCATATTTTATGGTAAATTTTTCTAGTCACTGGTTTTCTGGCCTGAACCAGAGTATCTATCACAGAATCTGAAAACCCACGCTTCGATAGAATCAAGCGTTCAATCTCCAAGCCGTCAGCTGGAGGGAGACCAGATTTGGATGTTCGAATGGACCCTGAACAAGAAGGTCCTGTCTCAAAGGTAGCTTCCATGGTGGAACCGATGACATATTCACCAGGTCTGCATACCAAGTCCTGCGTGGCCACGCAGGAGCTATCAAGATCACCAAGGCCCTCTCCTGTTTGATCCTGGCTACCAGCCTGGGAATGAGAGGAAACGGTGGAAACACATAAGCTAGGTTGAAGGTCCAAGGTGCTACTAGTGCATCCACTAGTCGCCTTGGGATCCCTGGATCTGGACCTGTAGCAAGGAACCTTGAAGTTCTGACGAGACGCCATCAGATCCATGTCTGGAATGCCCCATAATTGAGTCAACTGGGCAAAGATCTCCGGGTGGAGTTCCCACTCCCCCGGATGGAATGTCTGACGACTCAGATAATCCGCTTCAAAGTTTTCCACACCTGGGATGTGGATCGCAGATAGATGGCAGGAGTGATCCTCCGCCCATTGCATTATTTTGGTCACTTCTTTCATCGCTAGGGAACTCCTTGTTCCCCCCTGATGATTGATATACGCAACAGTCGTCATGTTGTCTGATTGGAATCTTATGAATCTGGCCTTTGCAAGCTGAGGCCAAGCCCTGAGAGCATTGAATATTGCTCTTAGTTCCAGAATGTTTATCGGGAGAAGAGACTCTTCCCGAGACCATAGTCCCTGAGCTTTCAGGGGTTCCCAGACTGCACCCCAGCCCACTAGGCTGGCGTCGGTCGTGACAATGACCCACTCTGGTCTGCGGAAGCTCATTCCCTGGGATAGATGGTCCAGGGTCAGCCACCAACGGAGTGAATCTCTGGTCTTCTGATCTACTTGAATCACTGGAGACAAGTCTGTATAGTCCCCATTCCACTGTTTGAGCATGCACAGTTGTAATGGTCTTAGATGAATTCGCGCAAAAGGAACTATGTCCATTGCTGCAACCATCAACCCTACTACTTCCATGCACTGAGCTACGGAAGGACGTGGAACAGAGTGAAGAACTTGACAAGCGCTTAGAAGTTTTGACTTTCTGACATCTGTCAGAAAAATCCTCATTTCTAAGGAATCTATTATTGTTCCCAAGAAGGGAACTCTTGTTGACGGAGACAGAGAACTTTTTTCTATGTTCACCTTCCATCCGTGAGATCTGAGAAAGGCCAGAACGATGTCTGTATGAGCCTTTGCTTTTGAAAGGGACGACGCTTGTATTAGAATGTCGTCCAAGTACGGTACTACTGCAATGCCCCTCGGTCTTAAAACTGCTAGAAGGGACCCGAGGACCTTTGTGAAAATCCTTGGAGCAGTGGCTAACCCGAATGGTAGGGCCACAAACTGGTAATGTTTGTCCAGAAAGGCGAACCTTAGGAACTGATGATGTTCTTTGTGTATAGGAATATGTAGGTACGCATCCTTTAGATCCACGGTAGTCATAAATTGACCTTCCTGGATAGTGGGTAGAATCGTTCGAATGGTTTCCATTTTGAACGATGGTACCCTGAGAAATTTGTTTAGGATCTTTAAATCCAGAATTGGTCTGAAGGTTACCTCTTTTTTGGGAACTACGAACAGATTTGAGTAAAATCCCATTCCTTGTTCCGTCCTTGGAACAGGGTGTATTACTCCCATCTTTAACAGTTCTTCTACACAATGTAAGAACGCCTGTCTCTTTATTTGGTTTAAGGATAAGTGAGACATGTGGAACCTTCCCCTTGGGGGTAGTTCCCTGAATTCCAGAAGATAACCCTGAGAAACTATTTCTAGTGCCCAGGGATCCTGAACATCTCTTGCCCAAGCCTGAGCAAAGAGAGAGAGTCTGCCCCCTACTAGATCCGGTCCCGGATCGGGGGCTACTCCTTCATGCTGTTTTGTTAGCAGCAGCAGGCTTTTTGGCCTGCTTACCCTTGTTCCAGCCTTGCATAGGTTTCCAGGCTGGTTTGGGCTGAGAGGCATTACCCTCTTGCTTAGAGGATGCAGAATTAGAGGCCGGTCCGTTCCTGAAATTGCGAAAGGAACGAAAATTAGACTTATTCTTGGCCTTGAAAGGCCTATCTTGTGGAAGGGCGTGGCCCTTTCCCCCAGTGATGTCTGAGATAATCTCTTTCAATTCTGGCCCAAAGAGAGTTTTACCTTTGAAAGGGATGTCAAGCAATTTTGTCTTGGATGATACATCCGCTGACCAAGACTTTAGCCAAAGCGCTCTGCGCGCCACAATTGCAAACCCTGAATTTTTCGCCGCTAATCTAGCTAATTGCAAAGCGGCATCCAAAATAAAGGAGTTAGCCAACTTAAGTGCGTGAACTCTGTCCATAACCTCCTCATATGGAGTCTCTCTACTGAGCGACTTTTCTAGTTCCTCGAACCAGAACCACGCTGCTGTAGTGACAGGAACAATGCACGAAATGGGTTTTAGGAGGTAACCTTGATGTACAAAAATCTTTTTAAGCAAACCTTCTAATTTTTTATCCATAGGATCTTTGAAAGCACAACTATCCTCGATAGGAATAGTAGTTCGCTTGTTTAGAGTAGAAACTGCCCCCTCGACCTTAGGGACTGTCTGCCATAAGTCCTTTCTGGGGTCGACCATAGGAAATAATTTCTTAAATATAGGGGGGGGAACAAAAGGTATGCCGGGCTTCTCCCACTCCTTATTCACTATGTCCGCCACCCGCTTGGGTATAGGAAAAGCGTCGGGGTGCACCGGAACCTCTAGAAACTTGTCCATCTCGCATAATTTCTCTGGAATGACCAAGTTGTCACAATCATCCAGAGTAGATAACACCTCCTTAAGCAGTGCGCGGAGATGTTCTAATTTAAATTTAAATGTCACAACATCAGGTTCAGCTTGTTGAGAAATTTTTCCTGAATCTGAAATTTCCCCATCTGACAAAACCTCCCTCATGGCCACTTCAGATTGGTGTGAGGGTATGACAGAACAATTATCATCAGCGCCCTCCTGCTCTACAGTGTTTAAAACAGAGCAATCGCGCTTTCTCTGATATGCAGGCATTTTGGATAAAATATTTGCTATGGAGTTATCCATTACAGCCGTCAATTGTTGCATGGTAATAAGCATTGGCGCGATAGATGTACTAGGGGCCTCCTGCGTGGGCAAAACTGGTGTAGACACAGTAGGAGATGATGTAGTATCATGTCTACTCCCCTCATCTGAGGAATCATCTTGGGCAATTTCATTATCTGTGGCACTACTGTCCTTACTTTGTTTGGACGCTATGGCACAATTATCACACAATTTTGAATGGGGAGACACATTGGCTTTCATACATATAGAACATAGCTTATCCGAAGGCAGAGACATGTTAAATAGGCTTAAACTTGTCAATAAAGCACAAAAACCGTTTTAAAACAAAACCGTTACTGTCACTTTAAATTTTAAACAGAGTACACTTTATTACTGAATATGTGAAAAAGTATGAAGGAATTGTTCAAAATTTACCAAAATTTCACCACAGTGTCTTAAAGCATTAAAAGTATTGCATACCAATTTTCAGAGCTTTAACCCTTAAAATAACGGAACCGGAGCCGTTTACAAAATTAACCCCTATACAGTCCCAGCTACAGTCTTTGCTGTGACCTAACCAAGCCCAGAGGGGAATACGATACCAAATGACGCCTTCTAGAAACTTTTCCAACTATTTTCAGGTCCTCACACATGCATCTGCATGTCTTGCTCTCAAAAACAACTGCGCAGTAATGGCGCAAAAATGAGGCTCAGCCTACAACTGGGAAGGCCCTTCCTGACTGGAAAAGGTGTCTAACATAATGCCTGACGTTAAAAAAACGTTCCCCAAGTTTATAAGTGTGAATTATCAGCATTAACATGTATAAAATGTCCAAATAAAGCAATCGATTTAGCCCATAAGAGTGTCTACCAGTTTTATAGCCCATATTAAGCCCTTTATTCTGTTTGAAACTAAGAAAATGGCTTACCAGTCCCCATGAGGGGAAATGACAGCCTTCCAGCATTACACAGTCTTGTTAGAAATATGGCTAGTCATACCTTAAGCAGAAAAGTCTGCTAATTGTTTCCCCCAACTGAAGTTACTTCATCTCAACAGTCCTATGTGGAAACAGCAATCGATTTTAGTTACTGTCTGCTAAAATCATCTTCCTCTCACAAACAGAAATCTTCATCTTTTTCTGTTTCAGAGTAAATAGTACATACCAGCACTATTTTAAAATAACAAACTCTTGATAGTAGAATAAAAAAAAACTACATTTAAACACCACATACTCTTAACCATCTCCGTGGAGATGTTGCCTGTGCAACGGCAAAGAGAATGACTGGGGTGGGCGGAGCCTAGGAGGGACTATATGGCCAGCTTTGCTGGGACTCTTTGCCATTTCCTGTTGGGGAAGAGATATTCCCACAAGTAAGGATGACGCTGTGGACCGGACACACCAATGTTGGAGAAATTTTATTATATCTTTTCATGTGACAACACATGAAATGACACTTTGCTACAATGTAAAGTAGTGAGTCTACAGCCTGTATAACAGCGTAAAATGGCTGTCCCCTCAAAATAACTCAACACACAGCCATTAATGTTGAAACTGTTGGCAACAAAAGTGAGAACACCCCTAAGTAGAAATGTCCAAATTGGGCCCAAAGTGTCAATATTTTGTGTTGCCACCATTATTTTCCAGCACTGCCTTAACCCTCTTGGGCATGGAGTTCACCAGAGCTTCACAGGTTGCCACTGGAGTCCTCTTCCACTTCTCCATGAACACATCACGGAGCTGCTGGATGTTAGAAACCTTGCGCTCCTCTACCTTCCATTTGAGGATGCCCCCACAGATGCTCAATAAGGTTTAGGTCGGGAGAAATGCTTGGCCAGTCCATCACCTTTACCCTCAGCTTCTTTAGCAAGGCAGTGGTCGTCTTGGAGGTGTGTTTGGGGTCGTTATGGTGGAATACTGCCCTGCGGCCCAGTCTCCAAAGGGAGGGGATCATGCTCTACTTCAGTATGTCACAGTACATGTTGGTATTCATGGTTCCCTCAATCAACTGTAGCTCCCCAGTGCCAGCAGCACTCATGGCACACACACAATAAGATTTATACCCTTCACAGCGCTACACCTTATTCAACTAAAAAGTGATAAATTCAGTACTGTATAATATTCTGATAAGTACAAAATATCTGTATACAATAAATATATAAGGAATTCGTATATAGTTCAAAATGTTTCCAACTTTTGAAAAATACAGAATAGTTGGCTTATTGAGGTGATCCAAGGATACTATCAGTGGCAATTGAAAAAATACAAGTGATTTGTACGGACCATAAAGCTATATAGTAACTAATGCGGTAAAGCTAATAGCATATGTAAAAAACAAGGCAATAGTCCGTTTAATATTCAGGGACTATACAGATCGTATCAAAAAAGTCCAATTTCCAACAATATTCAGCTTGATCAGTGTCACACAGTATCCCTTATTGGGCTCCTATCCTAATTACATCCGGGTACCTCAATCGTATGAGGTAAGTGTACTGCACAAAGTTAGATCAGTTCTGGACTGCCTGCCGGATCACCTCCGCTTGGTACCTCCCGGCTCCTTGTCCAACCGACGGTCACAGGTTCTCTATGGTGCTTGCAATGTTCAGCAGCTCTTTTTCCCACATCCGGGTTATTTCAATGTATATTATGGAATAAAAAAGGTAACATAGCGTAACTCTGTTACAAACACTGTTTATTTAAATACAGAGTGCTACTTACAATATGCAACCTCAATCACTATGAGGTATCAAATGAGCGTATATAACAAATTGTATCAGATGTAGTATATACTTAGTTTGCAGGACCTCAAGTATTTCACAAACTATAGGGGGATATTTAACTTAAAAGCCACTGTTTGCTAAACACATTAGCATGTGCAGTGAGTAGTGAATAAAAACGCTGTATAGCGATACTCCTAAAAAATTATTAGTTTAAAAAAGTGAGCAGCCAGAAAACAACACCCTACAAAGCCTGATGCGTTTCAAAGCTATACAAAGCTTTTTTATCAGAGACACGCCTCTTACAACATCCAGAGAATGTAAGGATCTCTCCAAAGAATTCTTAGGATTAGGACACAAAGAAGGAACAACAATATCCCTATTAATGTTGTTAGAATTCACAACCTTAGGTAGAAGTTTAAATGAAGTCTGCAAAACTGCCTTATCCTGATGGAAAATCAGAAAAGGAGACTCACAAGAAAGAGCAGATAATTCGGAAACTCTTCTAGCAGAAGAGATGGACAAAAGGAACAACACTTTCCAAGAAAGTAGTTTAATGTCCAAAGAATGCAAAGACTCAAAAGGAGGAGCCTGTAAAGCCTTCAAAACCAAATTAAGACTCCAAGGAGGAGAGATTGATTTAATGACAGGCTTGATACGGACCAAAGCCTGTACAAAACAGTGAATATAAGGAAGTTTAGCAATCTTTCTGTAAAATAAAACAGGAAGAGCAGAGATTTGTCACTTCAAGGAACTTGCAGACAAACCTTTATCCAAACCATCATGAAGAAACTGTAAAATTCTAGGACTTCTAAAAGAATGCCAGGAAAATTTATAAGAAGAACATCATAAAATATAAGTCTTCCAAACTCGATAATAAATCTTCCAAGAGACAGATTTACGAGCCTGTAACATAGTATCAATCACTGAGTCAGAGAAACCTCTATGACTAAGCACTAAGCGTTTAATTTCCATACTTTCAAATTTAATGATTTGAGATCCTGATGGAAAAACGGCCCTTGAGACAGAAGGTCTGGTCTTAAAGGAAGTGGCCAAGGTTGGCAACTGGACATCCGGAGATGATTCGCATACCAGAACCTGTGAGGCCATGCTGGTGCTACCAGAAACACAAACGAACGTTCCATGATGATCTTGGAGATCACTCTTGGAAGAAGAACTAGAGGATGGAAGATATAAGCAGGTTGGTAAAAACAAGGAACCGCTAACGCATCCACCGACTCCGCATGAGGATCCCTGGACAGGTACCTGTGAAGTTTCTTGTTTAGATGGGAAGCCATCAGATCTATTTCTGGAAGACCCCACATCTGAACAATCTGGATGGAGCGACCACTCCCCCGGATGTAAAGTCTGACGGCTGAGATAATCTGCTTTCCAATTGTCTACATCTGGGATATGTACCGCAGAAATTAGACAAGAGCTGGATTCTGCCCAAGAAAGAATCCAAGAGACTGAGTCCCACCCTGATGATTGACATATGCCACAGTTGTGATATTGTCTGTCTGAAAACAAATGAACGGTTCTCTCTTTAACAGAGGCCAAACCTGAAGAGCCCTGAAAATAGCATGGAGTTCTAAAATATTGATTGGTAACCTCGCCTCTTGAGATTTCCAAACCCCTTGTGCTGTCAGAGATCCTCAGACAGCTACCCAACCTGAAAGACTTGCATCTGTTGTGATCACAATCTAGGTTGGACAAACCAAAGAGTCCCCTTGAACTATACGATGGTGATCTAACAACCAAGTCAGAGAGAGTCGAACATTGGGATTTAAGCATATTAATTGTGATATCTTTGTATAATACCTGCGCTATTGATTCAGCATACAAAGCTGGAGAGGTCTCATATGAAAACGAGCAAAGGGGATCGCGTCTGAAGCTGCAGTCATGAGACCTAAAACTTCCATGCACATAGCTACTGAAGGGAATGATTGAGACTGAAGGGAATGATTGAGACTGAAGGTTCCGACAAGCTGAAACCAATTTTATTTGTCTCTTGTCTGTTAGAGACAATCTGGAAACCTAAAAAGGTGACCCTTGTCTGAGGAATCAAGGAACTCTTTGGTAAATTGATCCTCCAATCATGTCTTTGAAGAAACAACACTAGTTGATTTGTGTGAGATTTGGCAGATTCTAAAGATTGAGCTAGTACCAAGATATTGTCCAAATAAGGAAACACCGCAATACCCTGTTCTCTTATTACAGAGAGTAGGGCACCAAGAACCTTTGAAAAAATCCTTGGAGCTGTCGCTAGGCCAAATGGAAAAACAACAAATTGGTAATGCTTATCTAGAAAAGAGAATCTCAGAAACCGATAGTGGTCTGGATGAATCAGCATATGAAGATATGCATCCTGTAAGTCTATCGTGGACATATAATGACCTTGCTGAACAAAAGGCAGAATAGTCCTTATAGTCACCATTTTGAAAGTTGGCACTCTTACAAGACGATTCAAAATTTTCCGATCCAGAACTGGAAATTTTCTCTCTTTGGGACAATGAACAGATTTGAATAAAATCCCAGACCCTGTTCCTGAAACGGAACTGGTATGATTACCCCTGAAAGCTCTAGATCTGAAACACACTTCAGAA
>NC_069504.1:413782709-413790339 GCF_027579735.1 Bombina bombina
TAGTGACTACCTTAGGTAAGAACCCAGGTTTAGTACGCAGAACTACCTTGTCTGAATGAAAAATCAGATAAGGAGAATCACAATGTAAGGCCGATAACTCAGAGACTCTTCGAGCCGAGGAATTAGCCATTAAAAACAGAACTTTCCAAGATAACAGCTTGATATCAATGGAATGAAGGGGTTCAAACGGAACACCTTGCAGAACGTTAAGAACTAAGTTTAAGCTCCACGGCGGAGCAACAGTCTTAAACACAGGCTTAATCCTAGCCAAAGCCTGACAAAAAGCCTGAACGTCTGGAACTTCTGACAGACGTTTGTGTAAAAGGATAGACAGAGCTGAGATCTGTCCCTTTAACGAACTAGCAGATAAACCCTTTTCTAAACCTTCTTGTAGAAAAGACAATATCCTAGGAATCCTAACCTTACTCCATGAGTAACACTTGGATTTGCACCAATGTAAGTATTTACGCCATATTTTATGGTAAATTTTCCTGGTAACAGGTTTCCTAGCCTGTATTAAGGTATCAATCACTGACTCCGAGAATCCCCGCTTTGATAGAATCAAGCATTCAATCTCCATGCAGTCAGCCTCAGAGAAATTAGATTTGGATGTTTGAAAGGACCCTGAATCAGAAGGTCCTGTCTCAGAGGCAGAGACCAAGGTGGACAGGACGACATGTCCACTAGATCTGCATACCAGGTCCTGCGTGGCCACGCAGGCGCTATTAGAATTATCGATGCTCTCTCCTGTTTGATCCTGGCAATCAATCGAGGAAGCATCGGGAAGGGTGGAAACACATAAGCCATGTTGAAAACCCAAGGTGCTGTCAGAGCATCTATCAGTACCGCTCCCGGGTCCCTGGACCTGGATCCGTAACAAGGAAGCTTGGCGTTCTGGCGAGACGCCATGAGATCCAGATCTGGTTTGCCCCAATGCTGAAGCAGTTGGGCAAACACCTCCGGATGAAGTTCCCACTCCCCCGGATGAAAAGTCTGGCGACTTAGGAAATCCGCCTCCCAGTTCTCCACGCCTGGGATGTGGATCGCTGACAGGTGGCAAGAGTGAGACTCTGCCCAGCGAATTATCTTTGAGACTTCCATCATCGCTAGGGAACTCATTGTCCCTCCCTGATGGTTGATGTAAGCCACAGTCGTGATGTTGTCCGACTGAAACCTGATGAACCTCAGAGTTGCTAACTGAGGCCAAGCCAGAAGGGCATTGAAAACTGCTCTTAATTCCAGAATGTTTATCGGAAGGAGTCTCTCCTCCTGAGTCCATGATCCCTGAGACTTCAGGGAATTCCAGACAGCGCCCCAACCTAGCAGGCTGGCGTCTGTTGTTACAATCGTCCAATCTGGCCTGCTGAAGGGCATCCCCCTGGACAGATGTGGCCGAGAGAGCCACCATAGAAGAGAATCTCTGGTCTCTTGATCCAGATTTAGCATAGGGGACAAATCTGAGTAATCCCCATTCCACTGACTTAGCATGCACAATTGCAGCGGTCTGAGATGCAGGCGTGCAAAAGGTACTATGTCCATTGCCGCTACCATTAAGCCGATTACCTCCATGCATTGAGCCACTGACGGGTGTTGAATGGAATGAAGGACACGGCAAGCATTTAGAAGTTTTGATAACCTGTCCTCTGTCAGGTAAATTTTCATTTCTACAGAATCTATAAGAGTCCCCAAGAAGGGAACTCTTGTGAGTGGCAATAGAAAACTCTTTTCTACGTTCACCTTCCACCCATGAGACCTTAGAAATGCCAGAACTAACTCTGTATGAGACTTGGCAGTTTGGAAACTTGACGCTTGTATCAGAATGTCGTCTAGGTACGGAGCTACCACTATTCCTCGCGGTCTTATTACCGCCAGAAGAGAGCCCAGAACCTTTGTAAAGATTCTTGGAGCTGTAGCTAACCCGAAGGGAAGAGCTACAAACTGGTAATGCCTGTTTAAGAAGGCAAACCTTAGATACCGGTAATGATCCTTGTGAATTGGTATGTGAAGGTAGGCATCCTTTAAATCCACTGTGGTCATGTACTGACCCTTTTGGATCATAGGTAAGATGGTCCGAATAGTTTCCATTTTGAACGATGGAACTCTTAGGAATTTGTTTAGGATCTTTAAGTCCAAGATTGGTCTAAAGGTTCCCTCTTTTTTGGGAACCACAAACAGATTTGAGTAAAACCCTTGTCCGTGTTCCGACCGCGGAACTGGGTGGATCACTCCCATTAGTAAAAGGTCTTGTACACAGCGTAGAAACGCCTCTTTCTTTATCTGGTTTGCTGACAACCTTGAAAGATGAAATCTCCCTTTTGGAGGAGAAGCTTTGAAGTCCAGAAGATATCCCTGAGATATGATCTCTAACGCCCAGGGATCCTGGACATCTCTTGCCCAAGCCTGGGCGAAGAGAGAAAGTCTGCCCCCCCACTAGATCCGTTTCCGGATCGGGGGCCCTCACTTCATGCTGTCCTAGGGGCAGCAGCAGGCTTTCTGGCCTTCTTGCCCTTGTTCCAGGACTGGTTAGGTTTCCAGCCCTGTCTGTAGCGAGCAACAGTTCCTTCCTGTCTTGGAGCGGAGGAAGTTGATGCTGCTCCTGCCTTGAAGTTACGAAAGGCACGAAAATTAGACTGTTTAGCCTTTGTTTGGCCCTGTCCTGAGGCAGGGCATGGCCCTTACCTCCAGTAATGTCAGCGATAATTTCTTTCAAACCGGGCCCGAATAATGTCTGCCCTTTGAAAGGTATGTTAAGCAATTTAGATTTAGAAGTCACATCGGCTGACCAGGATTTAAGCCACAGCGCCCTACGCGCTTGAATGGCGAATCCGGAGTTCTTAGCCGTAAGCTTAGTTAAGTGTACTACGGCATCAGAAATAAATGAATTAGCTAGCTTAAGGACTTTAAGCTTGTCTATAATCTCATCCAATGGAGCTGAGCTAATGGTCTCTTCCAGAGACTCAAACCAGAATGCCGCCGCAGCCGTGACAGGCGCAATGCATGCAAGGGGTTGTAATATAAAACCTTGTTGAACAAACATTTTCTTAAGGTAACCCTCTAACTTTTTATCCATTGGATCTGAAAAAGCACAGCTATCCTCCACCGGGATAGTGGTGCGCTTAGCCAGAGTAGAAACTGCTCCCTCCACCTTAGGGACCGTCTGCCATAAGTCCCGTGTGGTGGCGTCTATTGGAAACATTTTTCTAAATATAGGAGGGGGTGAAAAAGGCACACCGGGTCTATCCCACTCCTTGTTAATAATCTCTGTAAGCCTCTTAGGTATAGGAAAAATGTCAGTACACACCGGTACCGCATAGTATCTATCCAGCCTACATAATTTCTCTGGAATTGCAACCGTGTTACAATCATTCAGAGCAGCTAATACCTCCCCTAGTAATACACGGAGGTTCTCAAGCTTAAATTTAAAATTTGAAATGTCTGAGTCCAGTTTACTTGGATCAGATCCGTCACCCACAGAATGAAGCTCTCCGTCCTCATGTTCTGCAAATTGTGACGCAGTATCAGACATGGCTCTATTATTATCAGCGCACTCTGTTCTTACCCCAGAGTGATCTCGTTTACCCCTAAATTCTGGCAATTTAGATAGTACTTCAGTCATAACATTAGCCATGTCTTGCAAAGTGATTTGTAAGGGCCGCCCTGATGTACTTGGCGCCACAATATCACGCACCTCCTGAGCGGAAGGTACTGACACGTGAGGAGAGTTAGTCGGCATAACTTCCCCCTCGTTGTCTGGTGAAATTTTCTTTACATGTACAGAATGGCTTTTATTTAAAGTAGCATCAATGCAATTAGTACACAAATTTCTATTGGGCTCCACATTGGCCTTTAAACATATTGAACAAAGAGATTCATCTGTGTCAGACATGTTTAAACAAACTAGCAATGAGACTAGCAAGCATGGAAAATACTTTTCAAATAAATTTACAAGCAATATAAAAAATGTTACTGTGCCTTTAAGAAGCACAAAAAACTGTCACAGTTGAAATAACAATGAACCAAATTAGTTATAGCAACCAAATTTTCACAGTAAATGCATTAAGTTAGCAAAGGATTGCACCCACCAGCAAATGGATGATTAACCCCTTAGTACCCAAAAACGGATAAAAATTTAATATAAACGTTTTTATCACAGTCAAAACACACTCTCACAGGTCTGCTGTGAGTGATTACCTCCCTCAAAACTAGTTTTGGAGACCCCTGGGCTCTGTAGAGACGTCCTGGATCATGAAGGAAGAAATAGGAAGACTGTGACTGAATTTTTACTGCGCAATAAAGCGCTAAAATAGGCCCCTCCCACTCATCATACAACAGTGGGGAAGCTCAGTAAACTGATTTTATTCAGAAACAAACGACAGCCATGTGGTAAAAATCATGCCCATAAAGTTTTATCACCAAGTACCTCAGAAAAAAACGATTAACATGCCAGTAACCGTTTTAAAAATAAAATTATGAAATGTTATTAATAAGCCTGCTGCTAGTCGCTTTCACTGCAGTGGAGGCTCAAATGTAACTTAAATGTTTACAGTATTTTCTTAGTGAAGTTCCATTCCCCAGAAATACCTCAGTGTAAACATACATACATATCAGCCTGATACCAGTCGCTACTACTGCATTTAAGGCTGCACTTACATTACATCGGTATTAGCAGTATTTTCTCAGTCAATTCCATTCCTTAGAAAATAATATACTGCAACATACCTCCTTGCAGGTGAACCCTGTCTGCTGTCCCCTGTTCTGAAGTTACCTCACTCCTCAGAATGGCCGAGAACAGCAAGTGGATCTTAGTTACGACCGCTAAGATCATACACAAAACTCAGGTAGATTCTTCTTCTAATGCTGCCTGAGAAAAAACAACACACTCAGGTGCTGTTTAAAATAAACTTTTGATTGAAGAAATAAAAACTAAGTTTAACAACCACAGTCCTCTCACACGTCCTATCTATTAGTTAGGTGCAAGAGAATGACTGGGTATGACGTAGAGGGGAGGAGCTATATGGCAGCTCTGCTTGGGTGATCCTCTTGCACTTCCTGTTGGGGAGGAGATATAATCCCATAAGTAATGGATGACCCGTGGACTGACTACACTTAACAGGAGAAATAATTCATATTAAGTACATTTATACACAACATTTTTCAACATTTGGTTATAAGCATTTGACAGAAAATTGGTGATTAAAGTCAAAACTTTAAATTGATTCTATAACTTACCAGATATCTGTTGCAAACTGAAGGTATTTTGGGGCACCGTGTGGTAGAGTTTTTTTTTTTTTTAATATTATTATAACTGAATTTTCTCAAGAAACATAATAGTCAGGATAATATCAACATGGTTACATCGTGTTAGAAAAGGACCAAGACAACAATCCACACTTCCTCATATGACAATAAAATTGTAAAAAAAATAAAATAAAATATCAAAAAGATGTCATCATCAAGTATCAGGAAACAAAGATATAGGCCTCAAAAATTGGAATAAAACTGGAATTTCAAAATACTAAAATATTTTCACAAAAAGATTAAACTTCTAATAAGAGACAGAAATGTAAATAGAAATAAAAAAAAAAGGGTCATGAAAAAGAACCACGATAAAAACATCACTAAGACGACAACACAGCATTCTCTTCCCCCCCCCCCCCATCAATAGGTACAAGCAATGCTCCGTGAATAAGGCCTCTCCCCTCAAGGGCCTATACTTATCCAAGACTACACTAAAATCACAGCTGCAACTCAAACACCAAAGTGGTTAGTTGCAGGGTTTTTCAGGGTGATAGAGCAACCTCTATTGCATTTTTTAATGGCATTCACAGCTGGGAAGCATTTCCTTACATATTATAGTGAAATTACGATTCATGCACACACAAATCATAATTTAAAAATGTGATGGTTACATAAACTTGGAAGAGAACGCAAATTGTTTTTATTAAGTTTCCTGCATTTATTATGGAATCTTCCGTATTTCTCATACTTGCAGTGTGTTTTTATAGAAGTTGTTAAAGAATAATAAAATATAAATATTGAGGTTGTTACATTTGCTAGATTAGATTTATCAGAGCAATCCTGTTAGATTATTGTTTAACTAGTCCTACAGCCCGTGTACATGGGCCATTTTTTGCAGTACAGCAGTCCCACCCCTTGCTCTCTCTCTCTATCCCCCCTCTCTTTTGCTCTCTCTCCCCCCTCTCTTTTGCTCTCTCTCCCCCTCTCTTTTGCTCTCTCCCCCCCTCTCTTTTGCTCTCTCCCCCCCTCTCTTTTGCTCTCTCTCCCCCTCTCTTTTGCCCTCTCTCCCCCTCTCTTTTGCTCTCTCTCTGCCCCTCTTTTGCCGTCTCTCTCCCCCCCTCTTTTGCCGTCTCTCTCCCCCCCTCTCTTTTGCCGTCTCTCTCCCCCCCTCTCTTTTGCCGTCTCTCTCCCCCCCTCTCTTTTGCCGTCTCTCTCCCCCCTCTTTTGCCGTCTCTCTCCCCCCCTCTTTTGCCGTCTCTCTCCCCCCCTCTTTTGCCGTCTCTCTCCCCCCCTCTTTTGCCGTCTCTCTCCCCCCCTCTTTTGCCGTCTCTCTCCCCCCCTCTTTTGCCGTCTCTCTCCCCCCCTCTTTTGCCGTCTCTCTCCCCCCCTCTTTTGCCGTCTCTCTCCCCCCCTCTTTTGCCGTCTCTCTCCCCCCCTCTTTTGCCGTCTCTCTCCCCCCCTCTTTTGCCGTCTCTCTCCCCCCCTCTTTTGCCGTCTCTCTCCCCCCCTCTTTTGCCGTCTCTCCCCCTCTCTTTTTGCCGTCTCTCTCCCCCTCTCTTTTTGCCGTCTCTCTCCCCCTCTCTTTTTGCCGTCTCTCTCCCCCCCTCTTTTGCCGTCTCTCTCCGCCCCTCTCTTTTGCCGTCTCTCTCCGCCCCTCTCTTTTGCCGTCTCTCTCCGCCCCTCTCTTTTGCCGTCTCTCTCCGCCCCTCTCTTTTGCCGTCTCTCTCCCCCCCTCTCTTTTGCCGTCTCTCTCCCCCCCCTCTTTTGCCGTCTCTCTCCCCCCCTCTTTTGCCGTCTCTCTCCCCCCCTCTCTTTTGCCGTCTCTCTCCCCCCCTCTCTTTTGCCGTCTCTCTCCCCCCCTCTCTTTTGCCGTCTCTCTCCCCCCCCTCTCTTTTGCCGTCTCTCTCCCGCCCCTCTCTTTTGCCGGCTCTCTCCCGCCCCTCTCTTTTGCCGGCTCTCTCCCGCCCCTCTCTTTTGCCGGCTCTCTCCCGCCCCTCTCTTTTGCCGGCTCTCTCCCCCCCTCTCTTTTGCCGGCTCTCTCCCCCCCTCTCTTTTGCCGGCTCTCTCCCCCCCTCTCTTTTGCCGGCTCTCTCCCCCCCTCTCTTTTGCCGGCTCTCTCCCCCCCTCTCTTTTGCCGGCTCTCTCTCCCCCTCTCTTTTGCTCTCTCTCCCCCTCTCTTTTGCTCTCTCTCCCCCTCTCTTTTGCGCTCTCTCCCCCTCTCTTTTGCGCTCTCTCCCCCTCTCTTTTGCGCTCTCTCCCCTTCTCTTTTGCGCTCTCTCCCCTTCTCTTTTGCGCTCTCTCCCCTTCTCTTTTGCGCTCTCTCCCCTTCTCTTTTGCGCTCTCTCCCCTTCTCTTTTGCGCTCTCTCCCCTTCTCTTTTGCGCTCTCTCCGA
>NC_069504.1:414090437-414172937 GCF_027579735.1 Bombina bombina
CATAGGGATAATGTAAGTAGCGGCGGTGTACGGATCGGCAGATTAGGGGTTAATAATAATATGCAGGGGTCAGCGATAGCGGGGGCGGCAGAATAGGGGTTAATAAGTATAAGGTTAGGGGTGTTTAGACTCGGGGTACATGTTAGGGTGTTAGGTGCAGACGTAGGAAGTGTTTCCCCATAGCAAACAATGGGGCTGCGTTAGGAGCTGAACGCGGCTTTTTTGCAGGTGTTAGGTTTTTTTTCAGCTCAAACAGCCCCATTGTTTCCTATGGGGGAATCGTGCACGAGCACGTTTTTGAGGCTGGCCGCGTCCGTAAGCAACTCTGGTATCGAGAGTTGAAGTTGCGTTAAATATGCTCTACGCTCCTTTTTTGGAGCCTAACGCAGCCATTCTGTGGACTCTCAATACCAGAGTTATTTAAAAGGTGCGGCCAGAAAAAAGCCAGCGTTAGCTACGCGGGTGGTTACCGACAAAACTCTAAATCTAGCCGTTAGAGATATGTTCTCTCTATTTCATGCAATATTCCTTATGACTTTTTTGAGATACATTTTATTCCTCTACTGAATAAGGATAATGGTTAAAAAACAATGTTTTTTGTTGCCCTCTGATTGTTATCTGTATTATCCTGCTGTAAATTGCTTGGAGACAACCTGAGACACATTTTACGGTTTCTTAAAAGAACAGTCTACTCCTGAATTGTTATTGTTTAAAAGGATAGATGATCCCTTTATTTCTCATTCCCCAGTTTTGCATAAGCAACACGATTATATTAACATACTTTTTACCTCTGTGATTATCTTGTATCTAAGCCTCTGCAGACTGCCCCCTTATTTCAGTTCTTTTGACAGACTTGCATTTTAGCCAATCAGTGACCTCTTATAAGTAACTCCACGGGCATGAGCACAATATTATCTATAAAGCACACATTAACTAACACCCTATAGCTGTAAATAAACTGTCAAATGCATTCAGATAAGAGGCGTCCTTCAAGGGCTTAGATATTAGCATATGAGCCTACCTAGGTTTAGCTTTCAACAAAGAATACTAAGAGTACAAAGCAAATCTGATGTTAAAAGTATACTGGAAAGTTGTTTAAAATTACATGCCCTATCTGAATCATGAAAGTTTAATTTAGACTAGACTGTCCCTTTAATTGAGTTTTACACATTCATGGGCAGACATATTATGAATAACACATGTCTGCAATTCATGCACTAGTTCGCAAGTTGATTGTATTGGAATGTATGTAACTTTTGGGCAGATTATCTTATGTGTATCATCTATATTATATTGTGGGAAGGTTCCCATTTACTAAACAAACATTTTTGCCACATTTCAGCTGATTTTGTCTCAGTTCTTTTCTAAATGTCCCTGTATGACATGGAACAGAAGCAGGAAAGTAGGTGCAAGAAACTGCTTAGTAGACGGCAGTTCAAACTTGTTTATTTACATGCCACTATAGAGCCACTTACTAAGAGATAACAAACAAACAAACAAAATATTTCTATTAAAAATATAATTCTAAAAAAGCCCACCATATTTATCAATAATTGTCTATACAGAGGGAAATATTTTCCTTTAAACTAGGCATTCATTTTCTTATACAGGGCCAGCGTTAACCCGATGCACACAAAAAGTAGAAGTTAGAATATACTATATATTTGTTCATAAATACATATTTCTACATACAGGTATAACTGATGGTATTTTCGTACAATATATATCTATATCATTATATATAGTTATACATTTATACAGATATATAAAGGAATATCTATTTAAAAATACTTAGAACATATTCTGCTATGTGCAGAACCTCGGAATATCAAATATTTACAGTAAATACACAGTTACACACTTAATTATTGCATAAATATGCTTTAACATACAGTATATATGTATACATATGTATGTGTATATATGTCTGTAAATATATTTAGTGCTACGGAATCTGTTGGTGTTTTACAAATACATGATAATGACATACACATATAAATACATATACATATTTAGACACATATATGTATGTATCTCTATGCCTTTTTTTAACACCTGAGACCTCATATCTTTGAGCCATTATCTTTTTTGTGCCATCATTTTTTTAAATAACTGTTGTCAGATAGTGTTATTATTAGTGTAACTGTAATTTTAAATGTATTTTTGATGTTTTTGTGACACTTTTTTGTTTTGCGAAACAATTAGCCTGAGCTCTGAGGTCCCGCAATCCCGACACGTGTTAAATTAAATTGCGCTCAATTGATTGTATTTACTTTCAACATGTAATACGCGCACTACATCCTACGTGCACAAACAACCACGATAAACCTGATATCTCTTGTGCATAACTGTTAGCGCATCACTCGTAATCTGGCCCATAATGTTTAATTAAGAAAATAACAACAACACTGCATTCTATATTCATTATTTTTATTGCCTGCTTTGCTGTAAAATCAGTCCCAAAAGTTTGCTTAAAGGGACAGGAAACAACAAATTTTTCTTTCATGATTTGGATAGAACATACAATTTTGAAGAACTTTCTAATTTACATCTATTTTTAAATTTGCTTCATTCTCTTGTTATCCTTTGCTTAAGGAACAGCATTACTGGCAGATAGCTGAACACATCTGTTTAGCCAAACACAAGAGACAAATGTGTGCAGGCACCAATCAGCAACTAGCTCCCACTAGTGTAGGATATGTGCATATTCTTTTTCAAAAAGGGATACCAAGAGAACAAAGCACATTTGAAAATAGAAGTGAGTTTAAAAGTTTTTTAAAGGGACAGTCTACACCAGAATTTTTATTGTTTTAAATGATAGATAATCCCTTTATTACCCATTCCCCAGTTTTGCATAATTAACACAGTTATATTAATATACTTTTAACCTCTGTGATTATCTTGTATCTAAGCCTCTGCAAACTGCCCCTTTACTTCAGTTCTTTTGACAGACTTGCAGTCTAGCCAATCAGTGCTTGCTCCCAGATAACTTTATGTGCACAAGCACAGTGTTATCTATATGAAATACGTGAACTAACGCCCTCTAGTGGTGAAAAACTGTTAAAATGCATTCTGAAAAAAGGTGGCCTTCAAGGTCTAAGAAATTAGCATATGAACCTCCTAGGTTAAAGGGACACTGAACCCAAAATTTTTCTTTTGTGATTCAGATAGAGTATGAATTTTTAATCAACTTTCTAATTTACTCCTATTATCAAATTATCTTTATTCTCTTTGTATCTTTATTTGAAATGCAAGAATCTAAGTTTAGATGCCGGCCCATTTTGGTGAACAACCTGGGTTGTCCTTGCTGATTGGTGGAAAAAATCCATCCACCAATCAAAAAGTGCTGTCCAGAGTTCTTAACCCAAAAAAGCTTAGATGGCTTTTATTTCAAATAAAGATAGCAAGAAAACGAAGGTAAATTGAAAATAGGAGTACATTAGAAAGTTACTTAAAATTGCATGCTCTATCTGAATCACAAAAGAAAAAAATTGGGTTCAGTGTCCCTTTAAGCTTTCAACTAAGAATACCAAGAGAACAATCATGAAATGTTATTTTGGCCTAGACTGTCCCTTTAAAATGACATGCTCTATCTGAATCATGAAATTTTATTTTGGCCTAGACTGTCCCTTTAAAATAACATGCTCTATCTGAATCATGCAACTTTAATTTTAACTTTCCTATTCCTTTAAGTATGGTGAGAATTATCCGAGTTTGAAAAATTCTAAACAGTGCATTTACATCTGTCCCTATTTGGCCACCACTAAGACTAGGACCATAGTAGATTACTCCAGGCTTTTCAATTTGCTCTTGATTTGCAAAACCCTGTGAACTGTGTTAACAAAATAGCAGTGTCAAATGATATAAAAACATTTATTTGCAATGCAGTGCACAAATTGCTATATTACTATGGTTATCATTTTCTAGCAAGGAGCTTACAAATTCTGTAGCACTGGTGCTGCTATCATAGAGATCTAAATATCTGTTTATATTGTTTAGCCTTAATGTGATTCTAATGACTTGCTATACCAGGTGCAGAGTTTAAGGGGGAATTGTTCCTTTAGTTATATTGTATATGTATATGGAATCACTGTTTTTGCTAACTGAAACCACGAGCCAATAGAGGGCCAGATTACGATTGGAGTGCTAACAGTTACGTGAGAGCGATAATGGTTTTATCGTGGGTGTTTGAGGGTGTCAGGTTTTTCACTCAGATTACAAGTTGAAAGTAAGCGTGATCACTTGAGCGTAATTGAAGTTAACGCGCATCAGATTAGTGTGTTCTCAGAGCTTTAGTTAACTGTTTTGCAAAACAAAAAAGGGTCACAAAACACATCAAAAATGCATTACAAAGTACAGTTACACTAAAAATAACACTGTCTAATAACAATTAAAGCAAAGGGCTTTAACATAGAGATACATACATATACATGTCTAAAGATGTATATGTATGTTTGTGTGTGTGTGTATATATACAGGGAGTGCAGAATTATTAGGCAAGTTGTATTTTTGAGGATTAATTTTATTATTGAACAACAACCATGTTCTCAATGAACCCAAAAAACTCATTAATATCAAAGCTGAATAGTTTTGGAAGTAGTTTTTAGTTTGTTTTTAGTTATAGCTATTTTAGGGGGATATCTGTGTGTGCAGGTGACTATTACTGTGCATAATTATTAGGCAACTTAACAAAAAACAAATATATACCCATTTCAATTATTTATTTTTACCAGTGAAACCAATATAACATCTCAACATTCACAAATATACATTTCTGACATTCAAAAACAAAACAAAAACAAATCAGTGACCAATATAGCCACCTTTCTTTGCAAGGACACTCAAAAGCCTGCCATCCATGGATTCTGTCAGTGTTTTGATCTGTTCACCATCAACATTGCGTGCAGCAGCAACCACAGCCTCCCAGACACTGTTCAGAGAGGTGTACTGTTTTCCATCCTTGTAAATCTCACATTTGATGATGGACCACAGGTTCTCAATGGGGTTCAGATCAGGTGAACAAGGAGGCCATGTCATTAGATTTTCTTCTTTTATACCCTTTCTTGCCAGCCACGCTGTGGAGTACTTGGACGCGTGTGATGGAGCATTGTCCTGCATGAAAATCATGTTTTTCTTGAAGGATGCAGACTTCTTCCTGTACCACTGCTTGAAGAAGGTGTCTTCCAGAAACTGGCAGTAGGACTGGGAGTTGAGCTTGACTCCATCCTCAACCCGAAAAGGCCCCACAAGCTCATCTTTGATGATACCAGCCCAAACCAGTACTCCACCTCCACCTTGCTGGCGTCTGAGTCGGACTGGAGCTCTCTGCCCTTTACCAATCCAGCCACGGGCCCATCCATCTGGCCCATCAAGACTCACTCTCATTTCATCAGTCCATAAAACCTTAGAAAAATCAGTCTTGAGATATTTCTTGGCCCAGTCTTGACGTTTCAGCTTGTGTGTCTTGTTCAGTGGTGGTCGTCTTTCATCCTTTCTTACCTTGGCCATGTCTCTGAGTATTGCACACCTTGTGCTTTTGGGCACTCCAGTGATGTTGCAGCTCTGAAATATGGCCAAACTGGTGGCAAGTGGCATCTTGGCAGCTGCACGCTTGACTTTTCTCAGTTCATGGGCAGTTATTTTGCGCCTTGGTTTTTCCACACGCTTCTTGCGACCCTGTTGACTATTTTGAATGAAACGCTTGATTGTTCGATGATCACGCTTCAGAAGCTTTGCAATTTTAAGAGTCCTGCATCCCTCTGCAAGATATCTCACTATTTTTGACTTTTCTGAGCCTGTCAAGTCCTTCTTTTGACCCATTTTGCCAAAGGAAAGGAAGTTGCCTATTAATTCTGCACACCTGATATAGGGTGTTGATGTCATTAGACCACACCCCTTCTCATTACAGAGATGCACATCACCTAATATGCTTAATTGGTAGTAGGCTTTCGAGCCTATACAGCTTGGAGTAAGACAACATGCATAAAGAGGATGATGTGGTCAAAATACTCATTTGCCTAATAATTCTGCACTCCCTGTATATTTATATATATATATATATATATATATATATATATATATATGTGTGTGTGTGTGTGTGTGTACAAATATAAACACATTCATACATATACATATATAGACATATATATAAATAAGTGCACTGGAGCCCTTTGCAGTTAAGTAGACGAAAACATGAAAAAAGCATATTTATACAATATTCATATTTAATAAAGGTTTTAACTATGTATTTACTGTAAATATTTCACATCCCTATGTTCTGCATATAGCAGAATATGTTCTAAGTATTTATATATATATATCTGTATATAGCTTAACCTATATAATCATGTATATTGAACCAAAAAAAAATCAGATATATGTAAAAAAAGGTATAGTTTTGCTTATTTTTAAATAACATTGCGCTAATTTTCAGACTCCTAACCAAGCCCCAAAGTTTTAGTAGAATACTGATGTATACCTACTCCAGCTTGCTCCTGTTTGTGTAAAGGGTCTTTTCATATGCAGAGGAAGGGGGAGTGGGGAGTGTCTGCTATTTTTGCTATAGAAGCACTTTCAGTGGGTGTTCCAGCTAACCTTTTCAACAGAGCTAAACTGGGAGCTTTTTAAACAGTTTTATACTGGATTTTTAGATCAGTATCTGTGCATATTATTTTTTATAGTAGTGTCTATTACATGCAGTTATATGAAAATTGGTGTATACGATCCCTTTAACGCAAACCAGGAACGTTAAATAGCGCTCCACTTGTAATCTTGCCCATAGTGGACTGATCTTGTAGGGAGAGAAGGCCTCATTATGTTATTTGTCTAATTATTTACTAAAAGTCCTCCTTATCTTTATTACTGTTTACTGAAAGGCGGGTTCTTTTGTAAGCAGAATTTAAAGGGACAGTCTACTTGAAAATGTTTTTTGTTTAAAAAGCTTGATAATCCCTTTATTACCAATTCCCCAGTTTTGCATAAATAATACTGTTATATTAATACACTTTTTACCACTGTGATTACCTTGTATCTAAGCGTCTGCAGACTGTCCCATTATTTCAGTTCTTTTGACAGACTTGCATTTTAGCCAATCAGTGCTGTATCATAAATAACTCCATAGGAGTGAGCACAATGTTATATATGTATATGACACACGTGAACTAGCACTGGCTAGCTGTAAAAACTCAAAATGCACTGAGATAAGAGGAGGCCTTAAACAGTTTAAAATCAGTTTGCGCCTACCTAGGTTTAGCTTTCAACAAAGAATACCAAGATAACAAAGCAAATTTGATGATAAAAGTAAATTGGAAAGTTGTTTAAAATTGCATGCCCTATCTGAATCATGAAAGTTTCATTTTGACTTGAAAGTCCCTTTTAGTTCATAAATGTTTAGTTTAGGTGGGGGATACAATAAGCAATCCAGCCATTTCAAATGAGAAAATAAAGGTGAAGGAGCTATTTGTAAACAATTTAATAAACTCCAGTAGGTAAAATGGATAATTGAAAACAAATTTAAAAGGAGCAAATATTAGAGCACACTGTCCCTTTAACTGTTTAATCTACGCACATCACTTGTGTGCCAATTGTTTTGTGAGAGACAAGTTGGATCTCCTCTATTGGTTTGTGTTTTTACCTCTAAGCTACCTATTCACCCTTTTTAGTCTTTCAGCTCAATTTAAAATACTTGTTCTTTTAAATTGCTGTTATAGAATGTAAAGTCTGCTTTGCTATGCACAGCTTATTACTTAGTACTGCAATATTTACATGAATTGTATTCCATAATTCGTTTTATTATTATTATTATTATATATATTATTTTATTAGTTTTTAATTGCTTATTGTTGAACCAATAGAGCCCAATCTCTATTGAAACTTTCCCTAGTTTTTAACCTACCCCCCATACATTTATGAACATTTATTAAAAAAAACAACTTTCAGGACTATCACATACAATTTAAAAAACAGGAATTAGTTTCACAAAAAGTATGTATATTTGCCTAGCTAGCATGTGAAGCACGTCTCTGTTAAAACATTTTTTGAAGCAGTGAAAACCTCTTACTTGTTTTTTGCAATTTCATTAAGCTTCAATGAGATGTGTCCATTGAATAATGAAACGTTGGGGAACTATTTCAACAGAAAATTAATGGGCCAAGTGGAATTCAAGCACATAAACAGCATTGTAAAAGGAAGGTGTGGTAAATGAATCTTCTCCTCAATGTTTCCAAAGTGCGTCATAAAATGTGAAATAGATAGCATTGTTTTTACTTCTTCAGTTGTTGAAAACATTGCAGACAGTTTTAGCCCCCAACAAGACATTGTCTTTATATTTCCTGTACAAGGGTATGTTGGAAACAGTAAATTCAGTCACGTATTGAGTTTACAGACATTGTTCGCTTTCAAGCAGTAATTCTCAACATTTAAAAGTTTAAAGCAATAATATTTCAAAAGAGAGTAACATAAATTGTGTTATTTAATTGTGAAGGGACATTGGACTCATATTAAATGAAAGAGCGTCTGTTAGATTGTCGGAGTTCTCTTATTTATTTACATAGCTATGATACTGAATTGACAAATAGAACAAGCTAAGTGTCCAAAACACAGAAGCCTATATTCCATAGACTTGATTCATGGCAGAACACTTTTGTGTATAAATGCAGTTTAATAGGGAAAAGAAAAGCATGAGACAAAACTATTCAGACCAAGGTGGTTTGATTTATGCATGTTTTCCCAAAAAAACGTTTTAGGTCCTCTCAAGCACATTTTAGGCCATGGATCCTGTTATGTAATGCCATTGTTCTCCTTGGTGAATAAGTGACCTTATTTCAAGAAAAGACAGGTAATCCAGCCAGCAGAACTCTATATATCTTCATGCTGCAAAGTACATGACAGAATGTCTGACACAAGATAAAATAAATGAGTTGAAGACGAGACGTGTGTAACTGAAGCTGCCAGCATGCCTTTGTTTGGCACTGTATGTCCTTTACAACAACATAAATTGATTATATATATATACACACATATACATAAATATATACATACACACACAATTATTTGTTTACTTGATGTAGCATGTTAAGTTAAAAGATCAACAGCTCTGTATAAACACTAGAGGCATTAAGAGACATTAGGTTGAAAGGACATCCTGGGTCTGATAGACTGCACTCCACCTTTTAGAATTATCATTTAGGGTTCTTTTGCTGGGAAGGGATAATGAAGGATGGTCATTGGTTGAACTTTTTAATCTTTGTACTCTTCTGTTTTCTGTTTGCTGGACAAAACTTGAGGAGGCTCGTTGCACTGTAGATATTGTTGTTTCAGGAGTAGGAGTTGGCTCCGGTTTGGGTGACTCAGTGGAAATTTGTTCACTTTTCCCATTATCCTGTGGAAACTGAGCACTGTGTCGTTTTAACGGAGGGGGACTAAAGTTCATAAATCTTACAGTCTTCACCTGCTGAAAAGTAAAAATTATTATTTTAATATGACAGTATTTGTTTTTTTTAGATATACGCAGACATCATATGGGCATAAACAGCAGAAATCTATAGATTGTTTAAAAAAATGTCGGTTATGATAACTTACGTAACGTAAAGGGGGCTGTACAAGTGAGAAAAAGAAGGTGCAGGTATACTATATATATATATATATAAACAGCAGAAATCTATAGATTGTTTAAAAAATGTAGGTTATGATAACTTAGGTAATGTAGGTAATGTAAAGTGGGCAGTGCAAGTGAGAAAAAGAATGTGCAGGTATACTGTGTATATATATATATTCAAGAAAAAGGAAATCCAGGCATCTCAGGTATTTAAAATTCAAAAGGCTTTATTCTTCAGTAGTAAAAGCATAAGTTTAGATGACAGAGCTTCCATAGATTAAAAAACGAAACACGGTCTAACATGTTTCAGCCTTTGTGGCCGTAATCATAGACATATTTTTATATATATATAATAGATTGAATTAAAAAAATGTAGGTTATGATAACTAAGGTAACGTAAATAGTGTGCCCAGGCGCCAGCAATATGGAGGCTAAGGTAAAAAGTAGTATTTAATAAATAAAAACAATATGATAAAATTACAATTTTACAATATGCATGGATCCACACTAAAATAACATAAAAGCATAAAGTAGATGATAATCTGGATGATAGAAACTTGCAATAGGTAAGATATAAAAATATAAAAATAATTACTATATACTCCAATAAAAATACCAAAGGTGTAAATACGAAAAAGTGATTCAGGTAAGTGTCTTAAAAAATCCAAAAAAGTCCAAAAGAGATCCAAATATGCAATCAAATCTGTGATAACAGGAGTGAAAAAACAAAAATAACCGTCAATGAAAAAGTAGTAGTGAAAACTGCAACAGTGTTCCAAAGAAAATCCTAAATTTTTTTTCCAAAAGTGAGACTTTGAGTCTTGATAAAGGCCCAGAGAGGGCCGAAACGTGTAGACCTGCACTGGTAAGCCTTATTTCAGTTGGAGGATATATTTGTGAATTTTCTACACATTGTATTTTATTCTTTTTTTCACAGGTTTTTCACTTTACAGCATTTCCGTTTGTGTTTTTTCCTTTTTGTATTTTTTCCTTTTTTACTGGGGCCCATTTCCCTATGGGTAACTGAGCACCAAGGGACAAGCACCACTACCACACTGGACATATCCAACAGTATTGGACTTCATATATTTTCACACTACAATACCCCACAGGATTGACACTTTATCACACTTTTAGAAACATTTTTTAGGATTTTCTTTGGAACACTGTTGCAGTTTTCACTACTACTTTTTCACTGACGGTTATTTTTGTTTTTTCAAGTAACAGTTCACTCCTGTTATCACAGATTTGATTGCATATTTGGATCTCTTTTGGACTTTTTAAAAAATTTTTAAGACACTTACCTGAACCACTTTTTCGTATTTACACCTTTGGTATTTTTATTGGAGTATATTGTAATATTTTTTATATTTTTATATCTTACCTATTGCAAGTTTCTATCATCCAAATTATCATCTACTTTATGCTTTTATGTTATTTTAGCGTGGATCCATGCATATTGTAAAATTGTAATTTTATCATATTGTTTTTATGTATTAAATACTACTTTTTACCTTAGCCTCCATATTGCTGGCGCCTGGGCACACTATTTACATTTGTCTTTAACTAGGTGATAGCTAGGTATCACCGCCTCAGGCATTTAAGGTACAGGTGGCGCTGGGGTATACCTCTGTTTGATCTATAACTAAGGTAACGTAAAGGGGGCAGTGCAAGTAAATTAAAGAAGGGGCATGTATACTGTATGTGTATGTATGTATATATATATATATATATAGGGATAAAGAAACAAGTCACTGGGTGGTAACCATTGCAGCCAAATCATAGTAGTGCACAGCAATAAAAACAACATTATGAAATAATTATAACAGACTTTCAAGTAGGCTTATATAAAATGAGTTGTGATATTACAATTCTGAAGCATTGGACAAATAATCTAAAAAGTATCTGCCCAAAGTACATTACATATGCATTTCAGATCCAACAGTCTAAAGATTATTTAAATACTCAATGGCACTGACAGTTACAAAAGAGGAACAGGACTTGAGAATTATTATTGCAGACAATCTGAAGCCTGGTAAGCAATGCAGTAGAGCAGCAGGTACGGCCAATAGGATTCTTGGCTGTATAGAAAGAGTTATTGGCAGGAGAAAAAGTAATATTCTTATGTCTATTATTAGATTACTAGTTAGGCCTTATCTTGAATATTGTGCACAGCTATTAAACTAAAACTTGGTAAAACATTTACAAGAAAACAAAATTTATACTTACCTGATAAATTTATTTATTTTCGGATATGGAGAGTCCACAACGTCATTCAATTACTAGTGGGAATATCACTCCTGGCCAGCAGGAGGAGGCAAAGAGCACCACAGCAAAGCTTTTAAGTGCCACCCCCCTACCCATAATCTCCAGTCATTCAACCAAAGGTAAATGGAAAAGGAATAACACAAAGATGTAGAGGTGCCTAAGGTTTAGTCAAAAGAACTGTCTTATTAAGGGTGGGGTCGTGGACTCTCCATATCCGGAAAGAAAGACATTTATCAGGTAAGCATACATTTTGTTTTCTTTCCTAAGCTATGGAGAGTCCACAACGCCATTCAATTACTAGCGGGAACCAATACCCAAGCTAGAGGACACAGAATGAACAGGGAGGGAGAATAAGACAGGCAGACCTAAACAGAAGGCACAACAAGGCACGAGAGGGAGCAGGCACTACTCAGTTGGCAAATATAAAAATGTATATTTATTGAAAAATCATTAAAACATAGCCCCCAGACAGGGGTAGAGACATACAAGACAAGTCTTAAGCGTTTTGCGCACCCTAGTGGCGCTTAATCATAGACTGATTAGGACCAGCCTGGGGGACCAATTTATACACCAAGTGAAAAAAGGTTAACCCCTGCTGAACCAGTATTCAAAGATAAAAAAACACAAACATGGTGAAAATTAAAAAAAGCAAACATATTGCACAGACAAATGTGTGGTGTCTTAACTTACTATACACAGTTGATACTTAACCCTAGAGATAATAAGGGGGAAGAAAATTGGCAGACCACTTTAGTGTATATATATATGGTAACTGATATAAATGACCGTTAATGCTTAATATGAAATCATTTTAGTCCCCCTTTGTTTACTACTCTGTAAGGAATTAGGTTTAACCCCTTAACGACCAACGACGTATGGGGTACGTCCTGCAAAAAAATGCAGTTAATGACCAAGGACGTACCCCGTACGTCGTTGGTCTTTGAAAGCCCTGGAAGCGATCCTGATCACTTCCAGCCGCTTTCATGTTATTGCAGTGATGCCTCGATATTGAGGCATCCTGCAATAACAGTTTTGAGCAGTCCGATTTAGAGAGAGCCACTCTGTGGCCCTCTCTGCATCGGCCATTGATCGCGGTGTTCGTTGGTGGGTGGGAGCTTATCCAGGGAGGCGGGTGGGCGGCGATCAATGGAGGCGGGGGGAAGGATCGCGTGTGGGGTGCGTGCCAGAATACACGCGTTCACGGGAGCGTGAGCGCGTGCGTGCACAAGGGTGGGTGCGCGCGTGTGCGGGTGGGAACAATACACTATGGAACAATTATAAGGACTCAGTGGGAGAGAGGGTATAAATAAATAAAATTAGTAATCTGGGAGAGGGTTGGGGGTTGGGGGTTGTGGGGGGGCAGCTACACTACAGAAAATAGTTTTTTTTAATAAAAATAAACAAAAACGTTTTTAATTTAAAACTGGGTACTGGCAGACAGCTGCCAGTACCCAATATGGCGCACAATAAGGCGGGGGGGGGGGGGGGATCAGGGAGGTTGGGGGCTAAGGGGGGATCCTACATAGCAGCATATGTAAATATGCTCAAAAAAAATATTACTTTCTGCCAGTACTTAAGATGGCGGGGACAATTGTGGGGTTGGGGATGGAAGAGAGCTGTTTGGGAGGGATCAGGGGGTGTGATGTGTCAGGTGGGAGGCTGATCTCTACACTAAAGCTAAAATTAACCCTGCAAGCTCCCTACAAGCTACCTAATTAACCCCTTCACTGCTAGCCATAATTCTCGTGTGATGCGCAGCGGCATTTAGCGGCCTTCTAATTACCAAAAAGCAACGCCAAAGCCATATATGTCTGCTATTTCTGAACAAAGGGGATCCCAGAGAAGCATTTACAACCATTTGTGCCATAATTGCACAAGCTGTTTGTAAATGATTTCAGTGAGAAACCTAAAATTGTGAAAAATTTAAAGTTTTTTTTAATTTGATCGCATTTGGCGGTGAAATGGTGGCATGAAATATACCAAAATTGGCCTAGATCAATACTTGGGGTTGTCTACTACACTACACTAAAGCTAAAATTATCCCTAAAAGCTCCCTACATGCTCCATAATTAACCCCTTCACTGCTGGGCATAATACACGTGTAGTACACAGTGGCATTTAGCAGCCTTCTAATTACTAAAACGCCAAAGCCATATATGTCTGCTATTTCTGAACAAAGGGGATCCCAGAGAAGAATTTACAACCATTTAAGCCATAATTGCACAAGCTGTTTGTAAATAATTTCAGTGAGAAACCAAACGTTTTGAACAAATTAGTAAAAAAGTGAACGATTTTTTATATTTAATCGCATTTGGCGGTGAAATGGTGGCATGAAATATACCAAAATGGGCCTAGATGAATACTTTGGGATGTCTAATAAAAAAAAATATATACATGTCAATGGATATTCAGAGATTCCTGAAAGATATTAGCGTTCTAATGTAACTAGCGCTAATTTTGAAAAATAATGGTTTGGAAATAGCAAAGTGCTACTTGTACTTATTGCCCTATAACTTACAAAAAAAGCAAAGAACATGTAAACATTGGGTATTTCTAAACTCAGGACAAAATTTAGAAACTATTTAGCACGGGTGTTTTTTGGTGGTTGTAGATGTGTAACAGATTTTGGGGGTCATAGTTAGAAAAAGTGTGTTTTTTTCAATTTTTTTCCTCATATTTTATAATTTTTTTTATAGTAAATTATAAGATATGATAAAAATAATGGTATCTTTAGAAAGTCCATTTAATGGCGAGAAAAACGGTATATAATATGTGTGGGTACAGTAAATGAGTAAGAGGAAAATTACAGCTAAACACAAACACAGCAGAAATGTAAAAATAGCCTTGGTCCCAAACGGACAGAAAATGGAAAAGTGCTCTGGTCATTAAGGGGTTAAGCTAGTGACAAGATTTAGACAATAGAATCACATATATAATTTGATATGGATAAATACTGTGTGGATAACAAGTGAAAGTTAATCATCTATAAAATAATTAATGTCACATTCTCTGTTCATCCCTAATGGCATTCTAGTGTTTAAATGTAGGATCCAGAACAATTCTTTTCTATCCAATATTTTACATCTGTTGCCTCCCCTCATGGGAACTTTAGCAAGGTCTATGACCTGGACTGATATATTAGCCTTCCCTGTAAAATGTATGCCATTGAAGTGGCTTGCTATAGCTGAATCTTTAACATAGTTTTTGGTGTCTCTGATGTGTTCCCCTACTCTCTTTTTAAGTTCTCTGGAGGTTTGACCTACATATTGGCTTTTGCACAAGTTGGGTGCTGCAGCTTGCATAAAAGCCAATGTCAAATGTCTGGGTTGTTATACTGGATGTAAAAGAGTTACCTGGGAGAATAGAAGTACAGGTGTGACTATTTCTACCGCCACATTTGAAATTACCTATATGAGTTAACTATCTAGATGTAATTATTGATTTGTTGTTTCTTTTAACCATGCTGGGGGATAGAGTTTGTGCCAAAGTTTTTGGTTTCTTTGGCACAAAGCGGCAATTTTTAACAAATGGTTTTAAGATATGATCACCCGAAAGGAGGTGTATATGTTGTTTAAGTATACTAACAATCTTGTCGTATTGGGAAGAATATGCGGTAGTAAAGACCACGGATTCTGTAAAATCATTGCTCATGTTGTGATGTTTCTGATTAGCATGTTTGTTAAATGTTTTTATTTCCTTACAACACTTTTCTAGAGTATTTTGCTTATACCCCCTTTCAATTAGTCTGTTTTCTAATTCTGTAGATTGTAATTCATATATCTCATCTGACTTTGTGTTCCTCCTAAGTCTAATAAATTGCCCCTTAGGTATTGCTTGTATTAAATGCTTAGGGTGTTGTGAAGTGGCGTGCAAAATGGTATTCCCAGCAGTAGGTTTTCTATAGGTCTTTATGCATATTTTATTTTCTTGGATCTGCAAAGTGAGGTCCAGAAAATTGACCTCTGTCTGACTATAGTCTCCTGTGAATTTTAAACCTATGGGGTTGTCATTTAAATAGTGCATGAATTCCTGGAACAAGGAATCAATAACCGGTTTCTTTACTATAAAAAGTAGGTCATCTATATAACGGACGAACAAAACAATAACCTCACACCAGGGGTTCATGGAACTATATAGATATGTGCGCTCCCACCAGGCTACAAACAAATTGGCGAACGATGGGGAAAATGTAGCCCCCATCGCTGTGCCACAGATTTGCTGGTAAAATTCATGATCAAATAGGAAGAAGTTATGTGAGAGTAGATATCTCAAAATATCTCCTATGTAATGCTTATGAATATCATCCAAGCCTAGGTCTCTTTCCAAAAAATGTTCAATAATTTCAACCCCTAAAAATTGCGGGATGCAAGTGTATCAGAAGGCACCACCGCCTGAAGAACCTTTCTCCCAAAAGAGGCCTCAGCCGAGGCAAAAATATAAAATTTGGAAAAAGTATGCAGAGAGGACCAAGTTGCAACCTTGCAAATCTGTTCCACAGAAGCTTCATTTTTGAAAGCCCAAGAAGAGGAGACAGCCTAGTGGAATGAGCTGTAATTCTCTTAGGAGGCTGCTGTCCAGCAGTCTCATAAGCAAAACGAATCATACTTCTCAACCAGAGGGAAAGAGAAGTAGAAGTAGCCTTCTGACCCTTACGCTTTCCTGAGAAACAAACAAACAGGGCAGAAGACTGGCGAAAATCCTTAGTCGCCTGTAGGTAGAATTTTAGAGCACGCACATCATCCAAGTTGTGCAACAGACATTCTTTATGAGAAGATTGAGACAAAGAGAAGGAACAAAATTTCCTGATTAATATTTCTATCAGAAACCACTTTAGGAAGAAACCCCAATTTAGTACGAAGAACCACCTTATCCGCATGAAAGATAAGGTAAGGTAAGGGGAATTACACTGCAAAGCCGAGAGTTCCGAAACTTTTGGAGCAGAAGAGATAGCAATAAGAAACAAAATCTTACAATATAGCAACTTAATATCTATGGATCCCTGTGAATGGGAACATGAAGGTTTGCATCCTTCAGGTCTATGGTCATCATGAACTGACCCTCTTGGACCAAAGGAAGAATGGAACGAATGGTTTCCATTTTGAAGGACGGTACCCTGAGAAACTTATAGAGGCACTTTAGGTCTAAAATGGGTCGAAAAGTAGACCCTGTTCCCTTACTGGAACTGGAACAATCACTCCCAGAGAGGAAAGGTCCTGAACGCAGTTCAAGAATGCCTCTTTTTTTACCTAGTCTGCAGATAATCTTGAGAGGTGGAATCTGCCCCTGGGAGGGAAAGTTTTGAATTCTATTTTGTAACCCTGAGATACTATGTCCACAGCCCAAAGATCTGGGACATCTCATCTCCACGCTTGACAAAACAGGGAAAGTCGACCCTTCATGCTGACTTAGACTCAGCTGAGGGTTTCTTTGATTGCTTCCCCTTATTCCAAGACTGACTGGGCTTCCAAGAAGACTTGGACTGCTCCTGCTTGGAAGAGGGAGAGGAAGACTTTTGACCTTTGAAGTTACAAAAGGAACAACATTTTTTTTTACATCCTTTGAGTCTGTTCTTCTTGTCTTGTAGTAGAAAAGACCCTTTTCCACCCGTAATATCAGACATTATTTCTGCCAGACCAGGTCCCAACAAGGTCTTACCCTTGTAAGGGAGCGCCAGAAGCTTGGACTTTATTTTAGCCACAATGCCCTGCGGGCTAGGACAGTGAAGCCAGACATCTTGGCTCCCAGTCTAAAAACTTGCATATTAACATCAGAAATAAAGGAATTGGTTAGTTTGAGAGTCTTAATCCTATCTTGCATCTCCTCCAACGGAGTATCTACTAAAATTGATTTAGACAAGGTGTTGCACCAATAAGATGCTGCACTTGCTACTGTGGGAATACAAACCGCAGGTTGCCATTGAAGACCTTGATGAACATACATCTTTTTCAAATAAGCCTCCAGCTTTGTGTCCATGAGATCCTTAAAGGAGCAGCTATTCTCTATATGGATCGTAGTTCTCTTAGCCAGAGTAGAAATTGCCCCTTCTACTTTAGGCACCGTGCGCCATGACTCTTTAATGGATTTAGCAACAGGAAACATCTTTTTAAAGATGGGAGACAGGGAGAAAGGTATCCCTGCCTTCTCCCATTCCTGTGAAATAATCTCCATCACATGGTCTGGAACAGGAAACACTTCCACAGAGGAAGGAACATCATAGTATTTATTAAGTTTACTAGACTTCTTAGGGTTGACAACAGAAGTATTGGAGTCGTCTAAAGTAGCCAATACCTCCTTTAACAGTACACAAAGGTGTTCAAGCTTAAATCTGAAGTTTACTTCTTCAGTATCAGATGAAGGAATTATACTGTCCGAATCTGTCCGAATCTGAGATTTCACTTTGAGATTTTCCCAGCATAGGAAATGCAGATAATGCTGCAGATACCGCAGAATATACCTGTGCAGCAAAATTTGCAGGCAAATAATCTCCTCCAAAAATAATTGCTCTCAAAAATCAACCTCTCAAGATTATCTGCAGACTAGGTAAAAAGAGATGCATTCTTGAACTGCGTTTAGGACCTTTCCTCTCTGGGAGTGATTGTTCCAGTTCCAGTAAGGGAACAGGGTCTAGGATTCTATTGAAATCTGTATGTGGTTCCCAAAAAAGAGGGAACTTTTTGACCCATTTTAGACCTAAAGTGCCTCTACAAGTTTTTCAGGGTACCATCCTTCAAAACGGAAACCATTCGTTCCATTCTTCCTTTGGTCCAAGAGGGTCAGTTCATGACGACCATAGACCTGAAGGACGCATACCTTCATGTTCCCATTCACAGGGATCCATAGATATTAAGTTGCTATATTGTAAGGTTTTGCTTCTTATTGCTATCTCTTCGCTCCAAAAGTTTCGGAACTCTCGGCTTTGCAGTGTAATTCGCCTTACCTTATCTTTCATGCGGATAAGGTGGTTCTTCGTACTAAATTGGGGTTTCTTCCTAAAGTGGTTTCTGATAGAAATATTAATCAGGAAATTTTGTTCTTTCTCTCTGTCCCAATCTTCTCATAAACAACGTCTGTTGCACAACTTGGATGTTGTGCGTGCTCTAACATTCTACCTACAGACGACTAAGGATTTTCGCCAGTCTTCTGCCCTGTTTGTTTCTCAGGAAAGTGTAAGGGTCAGAAGGCTCCAGGAGGCTGAGAGGAACTGCAGGGCATTGTATGTGACACCATAAAGGCTTGGGATGTTTGAGGAGAAAGCTGTGGCATTGCCTGAACAGCATCATCCTGAAAGACATTGGGCTCAGAGGGCACCAATTTATCTTTAAATTGAAGTGTTCTAGCTAAGCATGCAGCACATAATTGCATAGGCAAAACAATTTGTGCCTCAAGGCATAACAAGCATTTGTCAAAAGACACAGAGCCTTGGTCCATGTCCGTAATACTACATAAAAAATTCCCCAAATTATAATTTTTTTAAATACACTGTCACTTTAAGAATTTTTAATACCACAGCCTCATAACGTTATGCAAAAATTCTTTAAAATAATAAAGAAATCAGGCCCCCTACAACTCAGACAGGCTGAGATATCCTTACGTAACACTTATACACAATTTGGCTGCCAGAAGTCATATAGTAGATCGTATAGTATCATATAGTAGATCGACACTGAAGAGACTGAAATTCAATGATGCCGCTCCACTGCGTGAATATCCGACAGCAGAGAGAAGTCACATGACCGGCAGAGAGAGGAAACTACACAGCAAGTAAAAGGCGTGCGTTTCCCCCTACAACACCGGAATTTAAATTACACAAACGTTCAAGCAGTCTGTCAGCCTGTTCTAGAGCTACGCAAGCAAAGAAAACCAACTGCCAAATTTTAAGTTTATACATAAATACCTGTATAAAACATAAGCCACACACATACTAATAAAGTATTTCAACAAAATTAGGAGGAAAAACATCCCAATAAAGGGAAGATTAACCCCTAGTTTCAACATACATAATGTGCATGCCCACTGCCAAAGAAAATCCTGTATAAAGGATTTTAAAAATGTCCCCATCTACTGCATATGACATATTCTTCTGAAGTGCAAGTCTCCAAGACCTAGAAGACAAAAGCACTTACCTGCAGTCTAGCTATCCAGCAGGACGACAGCTCACAAGGCGTGAAAGGACACATACTACTTACAGAGACCTGTAGAAAAAGTAACCAACTTTGGCTTTCTGTACCATGGGCAGCAATGTGTTAGGAAACAAAGCAAGGACTACCTCACAACTTCCTAACTGCTTAAAAGCCACCACTACTCTACTGAAGAGATTGACGTGGACTCAGCTAAACCCAAATCCTTGCTTGCAGGGACAAGTACCCAAAAAAGGAATTGATTTCTTCAGACACCAAACTTCACCTCCTCTATTGACAGAGGCAAAGAAAATGACTGGGGATTATGGGTAGGGGAGTGACACTTAACAGCTTTGCTATGGTGCTCTTTGTCTTCTCCTGCTAGCCAGGAGTGATAATCCCACTAGTAATTGAATGACGTTGTGGACTCTCCATATCTTAGGAAAGAAATAGTCTATTACTTTAAAGGGATACTAAACCCAATTTTTTTCTTTAGTGATTCAGATAGTGCATGCAATTTTAAGCAATTTTCTAAGTTACTCCTATTATAATTTTTATTTATTTTTTAAGCAATTTTCTAAGTTACTCCTATTATAATTTTTATTAATTTTTTTTCTTTCTCTTACTATCTTTATTTAAAAACAGGCATGTAAAGCTTGGGAGCCAGTCCATTTTAGGTTTAGCACCCTGGATAGTGCTTGCTTATTAGTAGCTACATTTAGCCACCAATAAGCAAGCATAACCCAGGTACTGAACCAAAAAGGGGATGGCTCCTAAGCTTTACATGAACTGGAAAAGGTATGAATAAAGGAGCACCGGATTTGCGATAAAAACATCTTTATTCCAAATTATTAAAAAATATTATAATCTTCAACATACAAACATGGGGATATTAGGCAGGGTTCCCCCAGCTAGAACCTAACAACGGCTGATCCTAAGCTTTACATTCCTGCTTTTCAAATAAAGATACCAAGAGAACAAAGAAAAAGTGATACTAGGAGTAAATTAAAAGTTGCTTAAAATTGCATGCTATATCTAAATCATGAAAGAAAAAATGTGGGTTTAGTATCTCTTTAATATGTATAGCTTTGTGAAATGAAGGGAGAAAGGAACTTATTAAAGCTGAGGATGCAAACATTTTTTGAACAAGAGATCATTGTCCCAAGTTGTAGGGTAGTAGAAAATAAGGGAGGACTCAATGGGCTGGTTCTTATCTACAAAAAAAATATACTCTTCTATGTTTAACCCTTTGAACTGGAAACAAAAATGTATACCACATAGTGAGAATTGGCAAACATAATGGTGGTTGCAAAAATATATTTAATAGTCATATTAAATACCTTATCGGAGCTGCTCTTGGGTGTGTCTGGCTTCACTAATATAGACGGAGGAGCGGATGTTGGTGGTTTTACTGGTTGTTCACTTTTGAACAAAATTTCTTTGGCTTCCAATGCCACATAGCTGGCAGCAGACAGTCTCCTGAAATCAGTTCCTCTACCGACAAGGGAGAATGAATCATATGAGTGGGTTGGTCTTGACGTTTCAGGACTTGCGCCAACATTTGAATGAGAGGAAATAAGGAGCTGCTGTGTTTGTACAATGGCTGATGAAGGTCTAGTAATGGTAGATATGGCAAATGGGCTGCTCTGAACACTATTTTGAAGCGATAAACCTGAGGTGAGAGAGATACGTGGTTAGATGCAACAAAGAAAAAATGACTTTAATGTTCCTGTAAATGTATCTATTATGAATTATCTATTAGTATCTATAGTATCTATTATTATTGTATGATTTGATTACATTTCCTTTGCCATAGTAGGTGAACCTGTTATTTCGCCTGTATTTTTTTTTTACTGTTATGACAAATGTTTTAAAAATATTTAATATGTTTTCAAATGCAATTAGAAAGCTGACAAAACGAGATATGTATACCTATTTAGTATGTTTAAATACAATATAACTAATTAAGGGCTAGATTAAAAGTGGCGCGCAAATATTTGCGAGAGGGTTTTTGTGATAGTTTTTGCAATTGCGATTTACACTAGAATCAGAGCTCAGGTTAACTGTTTAACGAAATTAAAAAGTTGCACAAAACACATCAAAAATACATTACAAAGAACTCATAACACTGTTTCATAAATATTATTAAAAAAATATTGCACAAAAAAAGGCTCAAAGATATTAGATCGCAGGTGTTAGAAGAAAAAAAAAGGCAGCCAAAGGGCTTTAATATTGAGACACATACATATACATTGCTAAAGATATATATATCAGACGCCCACCCCAGACCCTTTTCTGCTGCTAATCATAGCCATTTGCCCAGTAACAATAATCTTAGAAGCTTTTATACTGTATTGTCAATAAATATTCACCTTTGCTTTGAGCTCCCTGTCTGGACCTTTCTTCGTTTCACTAGTTTCACAGCGATGGAGATCGCTATTATGGACAAAGCTTGGCAGTGAATTCCTTTCCTTTCCTCTGGCAACAAGACTCTTGGGACGCGAGTGCTGTTTGGACTACACGCGCATGCTGAGACTAGGGAGTGATGTCATCAGCAGCAGACGGAGGATACACGCTGCAAGCACACGCTGAGGGCTCACAGAGCCGGGAGAAAACAGCGTACCAGCGGACAGATCCGGGAGAAGAAACAGGAGTGGGGCACATACCGGGTTAGCAGGTACCGCACAATACGGATACTTATACACAATTTTCTATGCTTTATAAGGCTGAATTTTGATTAAAGTTTGAATAGTTAATCCGTATAGGTCTGTTCGGTACACTACCCACAATAGTATTTTTGCCACCACACTGTTTCACTGTTTCACTGATCAATGTCCACAATGTACTCCAACAAGAGCCTGCATACCCAAGTTGAAATAAAGTAACCAGGACCTACCCGTATGAGACTGAATCTTCTAGCTCTCTATTTTTATTACAAGTAATCACTCACAGCAGTCACCAGGCAGGATCCAGTAATATTACTTATTGCTTTTACAACGCCACAGGAAACCCTTAAAAAATAAAAATACGTTTTATAGAATCAACCCCACTGAAGATATAGGTACCATAGCTCCAGACACTACTCCGCAACATGATTATTTCAACATAACAGAGGCTAGTGACTTCTTAAGCCTCTATACATTGGAGAGGGAAGGCTTGTGTGAGGAAGCGACTATTGATTTTCATAAAGGCTTCAAGCCCAAGTCAGTCTTTTACCCTACTCAATGTAGGGGTACTGCTCTAGAGTCGTTTCAACCACGTATGGAGGAAGATCTAGTTAGACTAGATCGGGAACAAAAGGTAACAAAAAGCAACCTGACAAGGGGACAGAGACTGGCTTTGAATAAACTACGGAACAGAGAAGACATCATAGTGAAGCAGTCCGACAAAGGGGGCTCTGTCGTTGTGTTGGACCGTAAATATTATATTTCCGAGGCACAAAGACAACTTCAGGACCATGAGGTCTATGAAAAGTTACCGGGGGACCCCACACGGCTTTTTGGAGCGCTACTATTAGACCTGCTAGATGATGGCAGGCATCAAGGCTTAATTGATGATGATACCTTTGATTTCCTGAATACTAAACATCCTGTGGTACCGATATTCCATCACCTCCCCAAGGTACAAAAGTCCTTGGAGGAGGTGAAAGGACGGCCCATAGTTTCAGGAATAGGGTCACTTCTTGAGAATTTGGGCAATTGGCTCGAATCACTATTGCAACCACTGGTGTACAAACTACCGTCTTTTCTAAGGGACACTAAACACCTATTAAATATATTGAGCACTTGCGAATGGGATGATCACATGTCATGGCTGGCCATTGATGTGGTGGGGCTCTATTCGGCCATCCCACATGAACAAGGCCTATTAGCCACCCGATATATGCTTGACACATTCAGTGATTACTCGGCTAACCTGAAAAGCTATATTCTTCAAGTATTGAAATTTTCACTGACACACAATTATTTCGAATTCTTGGGTGATCATTACCTACAAAAGAGAGGCATGGCCATGGGGGCCAAATTTGCCCCAGCCTATGCAAACATCTTCATGGGCTGCTGGGAGCACCAATACATCTACAGCGACCAAAATCCATTTTTTGGATCTATTATCGGATATAAAAGGTATATCGATGATCTCCTATTTGTGTGGTCTGGTACACAATCAGACAGTGAAATGTTCGTTAACTATCTCAATAACAATGAAGTTGGATTACAATTCACCTTCACTTTTGAGAAGAATGAGCTTCCATTCTTGGATCTAGTTCTAACTGGACTTCCAGGGGAAAACAGAGTAAGCACCTCATTATATGTCAAACCAATTTCGTCTAACACCTACTTGCATGCCAGAAGCAATCATCCTCCGCATACCAGCTATGGAATAGCCAAAGGGCAATTTTTGCGAATTTGGCGCAACTGCTCAGAGGATGATAGCTTTCTGGCAGAAAGTGAAATACTAACCAAGAGGTTGTTGGAGCGTGGATATGACACCAATGTGGTGCACAAAGCACTAGACGATGTCAAACATCTCAATAGGAATTCTCTCCTTGAGATTAGAACAGTAACAAAGGAATCAAGACAGAAGCCTACCTTTGTGACTACCTATATTCCCCAATACTACTCTATCTGCAAAATATTGCGCAAAAACTTGCCAATTTTGTTGGGAGATGATTTTCTTAAAGAGGATATCAAGAATGGTTGGTTTTGCGTAGCAAGACGAAATACAACCATCGGTAATCAAATTTCGCCATCAATGCTCAAGAAATCGAGACCACAAAGCAGTTGGTTGTCACAGAAGGGGCATTATAAATGTGATAACAGTACCTGCAAGGCTTGCGGGTATGTCACCACTGGTAAATTTTTCCAATCCCTGGCTACACAAAAAGTGTACTCATTATCACAATGTACAAATTGCAGATCGACTTTTGTGATCTATATGATTACATGCAGCCTATGCCAGAAGCAATACATAGGGTGCACCTCCCGTGAAGCCAGGGAGAGGATTCGTGCTCACCTAAATGACATCAAAAGGGGCATAACACCTACTGGATCCTCCAAACACTTTGTGGATGAGCATAACAAAGATATAAGCACATTCACCTGGACTGTAATTGATCAGATAAAAAGGAAGCCTAGAGGTGGAGATAGATCGAAGGACCTACTTGCCAAAGAGGTGTTCTGGATCTTCACCCTAGGCAGTCGGCAACCATCCGGTCTAAACATTGAGACGGATCTGATCAATCACTGGTAACGGATTGCTCCTTACCTGTCTTCTAATATAATATAATCTCCAAATAAGTAATTGAGTAAAGTCACTATCTGCATTAAAGTATTAAAATATACAAATGTAAATACACGTACTTTCTTTTGCATTCATTCAGTTGAGTTAGTTTGTTTCAATTTAGTTTATTTAAATCAGGAACCAGAGTTGATCAATTGGAGGGCATTACTACATTATGACATTATAAAATTTGGATTTGCAAAAGATAAAGCTAGTATAGCTAAAAGGATAGAATCCAATAATACAATTGTTGTTGTGATTGGTTACATGCCCTCCCGTTTACCAACTAAGAACCACTTTAAGGTTACTGAAATATGTACCCAGTACTTAGCACATTACCCACTGTTCACCAACTTAGAATTAGTGAGAGTTGAACAAGACACAGTTGCTATTATCTACAATTAGTAGCAAAAATGTATGATTACCAACAAGATTTTGTCAATATATATCATACAATGTGATTAGATTAGTAGTTACTATTAAATATAAGAATATAGAAATTCAATTATTAGATTAGTTTACACATCTTTTTCCTTCACTTATTTATCTATTAATCTATTAGTTTATGGTGAATAGGGTACCAGCATGGCTAAATACATACAAAAAAGCAAATAAGTCAGAGAATTACTATTCTGTAGCATAGGGCATTTAACTTTACACAGGTAGTTCTCCAGAGTAGGTACACGCCCACTAGTAACATAGGCAGGTCAGGTTATCCAATAGTAAGTTAGCATAGTCTATATCAGTCAGAATAGGGCATTAGGGCAGTATTCTGTCTATGATTAAGGCTCCAAAGGAGCTGAAACGCGTCAGACGCCCACCTCAGCCCCTTTTCTGCTGCTAATCATAGCCATTTGCCCAGTAACAATAATCTCAGAAGCTTTTATACTGTATTGTCAATAAATATTCACCTTTGAGCTCCCTGTCTGGACCTTTCTTCGTTTCACTATATATATATATATATAAGATGCTCAAAACAGGTTCTTTTATTGAAGGAATAACGCATATAAAACACACACAGCGGCTCTGCAAATACCATTTAGAGTATTAACTTGCAGGCAGTAAAAGTAACATGGCCAGATAGATGAGGGCTGTTAGGAGCACAGATGGTGGGCTATGTCTGACGCGTTTCAGCTCCTATAGAGCCTTACTCATAGACTGCATAATGCCCACTTCTAACATGCAACTTTAAAAAGGCTGACCTAACTTATTATTGGTTGTGATAAAGCCCAATTCATGCAACAGGTGTGTATACACATTAGGGAGGGACTGGGAGTTGCAAGCTTGATTAGAGTGCAGACTGTTAAATGTAATATGTACAACGCTCACACCCTCTCTTGACAATGTCTGCTCATAGAGAGTTAAAAACATAGAGAGAAAGAGAGTGTGGTAGGTAGTACTGGTCGTATCAATAGCTGCAGTCTAAGGGTAACCCATCTTTAGATACATTTGTAATGAAATTGGTGCAAACATTAATAACATTGAATGCGGTAAGGCATTAAACATTATGTAATTTTGATTTTTGGTAATTATGTTATCTAATAGCTTTCACATTTTAAATGGCATAGAGCCAATTTGTGATAGCATAATATATTGTATATATGTGTACTATGAACACTCATATACTTATATATATACTGAATTACCTATGTTGTCTAACTTATCAGTTATAATAATAATACTACATCTAAACCTGAACATAGTTATTACTAACTCTGAGGTGTGTTGGTAAGTTGCCTAAAGTAAGGGCATAAGCATGAATACATGCTTAGTACTAATTAAGAACTTAACCATAAAACTTCATGCTATATGAACATAAGGTTTGTATAGTAATGGTTGATTTGTTCTGTACCTATTTGGAAAATTTAAATACTAAATGACCTACAGATGGCAATTCTTATAATTATTATAATGAATTATATTTAAGGTTAGTGCAAATACAAGGTACTTTTGCTATGATAACTTATTTTAGATAAAAATACTATACTCAATGCACAGAAAAAAAAAAAAAAAAGATAAAAAGATGGGTGGCCCTATATTAATATTGCTGCTGGTATCTCCCTGTGGTATGCTAATGTCCACTAGACCTCTATCTGAATATCCAATGAATCATAATCGTTCACTGGAGCTATTCAGGCATTATTAATGAAGATACCCTCCCCGTGGTCTCTTTGTAATGTGGTCTATGATCAACCATGTAAAATTTCTGACATCTCTATGATGCACTTCTATGAAATGCTTGGCTGCTCCTGTGGTTAAGATACCCCGCTCAATATCATTGAGGTGGGCTTGTATCCTCTCTCTTGCCTCTCGAGACGTGCAACCTACGTACTGCTTATCACATGCCAAGCATGTGATCATATAGATAATAAAGGTCGTTCGACAGTTTGTACAGTGGGAGTGTGAATATACCCTTTGTGTAGCTGTAGATTGGAACGTCCTATTTACACTTACATACCCACAGGTCTTGCAAGTGCTGTTATTGCACTTGTAGTGCCTTTTTTGGGTTAACCAGCTGCTTTTTGTTTTTTGCTTTTTTAGTAGGGAGGGGGATACTCGGTTCCCAATTGTTATATTACGCTTGGGGACACAAAAGCAACCCTCCCTAATCTCATCTTTCAAGATGTCATCAGCTAGCAGAATCGGGAGATTTTTCCGCAAGATTTTGCAGACCTGATAATACTATGAGCTATAGGTGGTCACAAATGTAGGTTTATTCCTGGGAGGCTTTTGTTTAGACTTTTCCTTAAGTAGGGTAGACCTATCTTGATGTAAAACATCATTGAAGGCTCTGTGTATGGTCTTTTTATTGTATCCTCTCTCTAGAAATTTTTGAGTAAGCAAATGACTCTCGTGCAAGAAGCTGTCATGCTCGGAGCAATTACGCCGTAATCTTAAAAATTGTCCCTTTGCAATCCCATAGCTTGTATGCCTGGGGTGGCAACTCCTAGCGTGAAGGAAAGTATTGGATGTAATCGGTTTGATACATAGTGAGGTGCTTACTTTATTCTCCAAGGGTTTTCCTATCAAATTGACATCTAAGTATGGGACCTGGACTTTATCAAAGCTGTGGGTAAAATTTAGACCCACCGTATTGTTATTGATATACTCACAGAAGTTTGCTATGTCTTCTTGTGTACCAGACCATACAATTAGAAGGTCATCAATATATCGTTAGTAACTAGTGATTGATGATAAGAAAGGATTCTGATCAGAGTATAGGTGCGTCAACTCCCACCAGCCCATGAAGATATTGGCATAGGCTGGTGCGAATTTCGCACCCATAGCTGTCCCTCTCTGTTGGAGAAAGAAGCTTCCTGAAAACTCAAAATAGTTATGAGTTAACAGAAATTCTAACACTCTCACTATATATGCCTTAAGGTCAGTGTTGTAATTGCTGAAATTATCCAGCATATATCTTGTGGCTGCTATCCCTTTATCATGTGGAATGGCCGAATAAAAACCAACCACATCAATCGTTAGCCAGCCCATTTCATAGTTCCAGGTGTGGTCTTGCATCAGTCTCAGGAGATGTTTGGTATCTCTTAGGTATGATGGCAATCCATATACAAGGGGTTGTAGTAAGGACTCCAGCCAATTTGATAGGTTTTCAAAAAGGGATCCTATTCCCGAAACTATCGGGCACCCTTTCACCTCCTCCAAAGATTTATGAACTTTGGGGAGGTGATGAAATATCGGTACTACAGGATGTTGAACATTTAAATAATCAAATGTTTCATCATCAATAAGTCCCTGGTGTTTGCCATCATCAAGCAGATCCAGCAGGAGGGCCCCAAAGCGTTGTGTTGGATCCCCAGGCAATCTTGTATATACTTCTTTATCAAGTAGTTGCCTTTCTGCTTCCTTAATGTAGTAGGATTTATCCAAAACCACTATGGATCCCCCCTTGTCAGACTGCTTGATGATTATGTTGTCTCTGTCTTGTAGTTGTTTAAGAGCCTTTCTTTGTTGTGTGGTTAAATTATCATGTTCCCTGCTCTGAGATTGTAGTGTTTCTTTCTCCAGCTTCAGGAGATCCTCTTCCATCCGTTTTCGGAAGCTCTCTAATACTTGGCCCCTACACTGCGTGGGGTAAAAAATAGATTTTGGCTTGTAGCCAGTATGGCTATCTATTACTACTTCATCTGATGTATTTTCAGATTCCAACAAATGTAAATTTAGGAAATCCCTTGCTTCTGCTGGGTTAAGATAGTCATGCCTAGCACTTGTATCAGGTATGTGGAACTCTTTCTCTGTAGCGGGGTGTAGTTGGTAAAACTTTTTAAGGGTAAGACCACGTATAAATTTATTTATGTCAATCAGTGTGTCAAAGACATTAAATTTTGGTGTGGGAACAAAGTTGAGGCTTAAACTCAAGACATCTAACTCCAAATTAGTTAAGGGGACACTAGATAGATTTATAATGTTGGATCCTTGTATTTGTTGGGCTGTTTGCCTCTCCTCAATTGATACTGGTCTCGCTGTGACCCCTGTCTTGTGGACCCTCTTCCTCCTCCTCCTTCTCCTAGTCCCTGAGCCAAATGAAAAACCTGTTGGCTCCTGGTCTCATCCACTGCCTGTACTGACTGAGCTTTCTTGTATTTATTGCCCCTAGGTGGCTTAGGGGCATCTGATTTTTTTAGAATAGCTCTATTGGGTTATAATTTGTCAGTGATCTGGATATTGGATGCTGTAAGGCCAGATGGAATAGGCTGTGAAGGGTGGGGGGGGCGGCTGTGTTGTGATGTTGTCAGGTAATGCTTCCTCCTCATCAGAGGATTGTCCACTGGACATAAATGCCACAAAATCCTGAAGGTCATCATCTTCATTAGACTCTGGGTCTGTGTCCGAAAATGACACCTTTTTGTCCATCTTCTTTCCTTCTTTGAGTTGTTTGGACTTGTTATAGTTTGCTGATTTCTTTTTTCTTGAGTTCCTCTTAGGGTTCCAGTTATATATCCTATTGGCTTTGTAATCATCTAAGTCTCTGGAATATTTTTTGTATTTGATGATATCCAGTTCTTTCTTGGTCTTGTCTACAGTAACTTGTAGAATGCTATCAAGCTTGGGATAATCAGTATGTTCCATGAAAGTATTGAGATCTTTCTGTATACTCACAATATTATCTCTGGCCTCTGTTAACTTGGTTTCTTTATGTTGAATGATAAGAGCCATTAGCCTCAAAGAGCATTCTGTCAGTATATTGTTCCATTCTGTGATGAACTTTTCATCTGTAGTGATAAATGCAGGCAGTTTTTTAATTCGTAGACCTCTAGGAATCATGCCAAGAGATGTGTACTTTTCTAGAGTCCGTTTGTCCCACCATAATTTGTACTCCCTGACAAGAGCATTTTCCATAGCCATAAGACATCTGCGATGTCTAGCAAATTCAATTTATTTTCAAATGTATCTTCCAAACTTGGTCTATTCCCCTCCAGGGTAGCCACTGTTGGCATAGAATAAAAACGATGTGCCATGTTACTATAGCTGTGTATAAAGTTATAATTGCGCTATACTGTGCAGGGCTATATATATATGAGCTAGGAAAGGGAGGGCACTCTCAGGATTTATATACATCAAAGTTAGTTTATTGTTTATAACAACAACGTTAGAAAGTCATAAGGATAGGTCGACGTTTCGGCTTACATAGAAGCCTTCATCATGACAGATGAACAACTCACAACGGTGACTAGCAGCCGCACACAACACCACCGGCACAACATTATTTATACAGTATATATATATATATATATATATATATGTGTATACATATGTATTTATGTATGTATATTTGTATATGTGTATTTACAGACATATATACACATATAAGCACATAAAAACATATGTACACATATATAGACACACACACACACACACACACACACACATATATATATATATATATATATATATATATATATATATATATATATATTGAGTCGGGACTATAGCACTACAGGCTGTGACTACGGATCTTGAATCTGAAATGCGTGGGCCAGTTTGTGCTACACCCGAGACTGCACTATGCTCTTTTGTTTGCTGACTACCCATGTCCTCTTTTAACATTTGAAGAAATAAAGACAAGATTTTTATATAAACAAGCTGATGGATGAATTTTTTTCAAATTGTTCAAAGTTCCAATTATCCGGACGCTATATGCTATTACATACGGATAGGAGCAGGTGTACCGGTATTGCAGTGTTCTGATTTGCCAGAGGGTAGGTCACGTGAGCGTGACGTAAAGGTACGGAAGATCTGGAGCCACGAGGAAACGCTGACAAGCAAAATAGCCGGACAGACCCTGGTAGCCGAACGCTAAGAGTGAGAGAGACGGAGTCCCCACTTACACACGGCACAAGGTAAAGGCTACCAAGGTAATCTTTGTGATAGTGGCACAGAACTTTAATGATGGATATCTGTTTTAAATGACATAACATCGGAGAACAAATTAGAAATATATATGTTACCTTGTTCCCCTCTGTAATATCACTGCACGGACACCTTTTGAAATTAAGGACACTATTTTATACATTTAAGTATTGGGTCAACCCCTCACTGTTTGCATTATATCTATACCTATACATAATTATGTATATATATATATATATATATATATATATATATATACAAATAAGTATAGATGTATAGTGTACCAAAATACCATCAGATACATAGAAATATGTATTTTTAAATAAATAGAGCATATTCTGCTATGTGCATAACATTGGAATGTGAAATATTCATATTTTTATGTAGGGTAAGCGCATATGAGTTCGGATTAGCACGCTAGTCAGTGTTTTTCCCCCCACTTTTTTCTCCATTTACAACAATGGGGAAGAGATTATCTTTTGCACGACAGTCTAATTGCGCTAGAAGTAACCTGTTTGTGTGCGTCAGGTTAACGTGAGTGCGATAACTTTTTACTTTTAACTAATAATACCAGCGTAACCTGACATGCGTTAAAAGTTTACTTCTATTGCAATTGGTGCTATAGCGGAAATGGTAAATACCACTCCACTTGTAATTTGGCCCCCTATTATGGTTGCTTGACTTACTCTGTGATCTGGAAGACAATTATTATTATTATTATTATCGTGAGGAATAATAGTATACAAACTATTAACATCCAGGGTGACCAAAATCTCACCCTGTTGTATTGTTACTTTCTGCAATTGTCTAATAAAGTAATAAATTGTCTAATAAAGTAATAGGATATCCATGTACTGTGCTACTAGCTGTAACAAAGGTTGTACAGCAGACACTATGGGTCGACCTGGTGGATTATCTAACCTTTTGTGAATCTTAGGGACAGTATACAAAATAGGAATCCTAGGATACTTAGTTGTACAAAAATCCCTTATGTGCTCAAAAATGTGTCCTTGTTCAAAGCCTAATTTTATAAGATTGTCAAGCTGTCGTTTGTATACACCCGTTGGATCTGTTAACAGTGAAGTATATGTGTAAGTGTCCGCAAGCTGTTCAAGGATATCTGTCCTGTAGTCAGAGTAATTCAACAGGACAATGGCCCAGCCCTTATCCGCAGGCCTAATGACTACAGAAGAGTCTCCTTGAAGAGTTTGGATAGCATCCCGTTCTTCTTTAGTTAGGTTGTGTTTCCATGGGGTATAGATTCTCTCATTGTATAACTCTTGGGTCACCAGGCGTATAAATGTTCTAGTGCTAGGGCTACAATTTGCAGGTTCAAAAGAACTCAGAATTTTACATTTAAGTTCAATGGGAGATTTAGGGCAGATGGTCTCTGTATTTTGGAAAAAAAAATTTATTTTCAAAGTTCTACTGAGTTTGTAGATGTCCAATCTTTGATCAAACTCAGAAGTAGAGGTACTAGGCACAAAAGATAGTCCTCTATTAAGCACCTTATACCGTAAGGGTATGAGCACTGAGGTTAATGACTATATCCTCTGATGCCCTTGTCTGGGGGGTCTGTACCTGGTGCCCCGCCCGCCTGATGTGGGGACTATTGTGCCTCCCCCGTGTGACTATGTAGTCACCCCTAAAAAATGACTAGGAGTAGAATGTAGTCTAGAGGGGTGTTGTAAGCTAAATTGGTCCTGCTGACCATATGTGCCTGGTGATGCATAAGTTAGACTGGTTTGATATCTTTCTGTATCAGAGGAATCCCCTCCACTGGTATCCACTGTATCAAACCTCACCTTCCTAATCCTCTGTCTCCTCCTAGGTTGGCTGGTTTGTGATGTGGTGAGCCATTTGTAAACCTTTCCCTGTGCATAGTCAGTATTAACCATTTCTAGCTTCCTATTTTTGAATGTTATAAGTTCATTTTGATATTTGTCAATTTGTTGTGTGATTTTGGACAGCCAATTCTCCTGTTGGTCATTGGTCAGGGTACTATTATGAGAAGCTTCAAATGAATGAATTTCAATTCTAACCTTACATACAGTGGGTAAAAAAAAAAAAAGTATTTAGCCAGCCACCAATTGTGCAAGTTCTCCCACTTAAGAAGATGAAAGAGGCCTGTAATTTTCATCATAGGTATACCTCAACTATGAGAGACAAAATGTGGAAACAAATCAAGACTATCACACTTGTCTGATTTGGAAAGAATTTATTTGCAAATTATGGCGGAAAATAAATATTTGGTCAATATCAAAAATTCATCTTAATACTTTGTTATATATCCTTTGTTGGAAATGACAGAGGTCAAACGTTTTCTGTACGTCTTCACAAGGTTGTCACACACTGTTGCTGGTATGTTGGCCCATTCCTGCATGCAGATCTCCTCTAGAGCAGTGATGTTTTGGGGCTGTCGCTGGGCAACACAGACTTTCAACTCCCTCCAAATGTTTTCTATGGGGTTGAGATCTGGAGACTTGCTAGGCCACTCCAGGACCTTGAAATGCTTCTTACGAAGCCACTCCTTCATTGCCCCGGTGGTGTGTTTGGGATCATTGTCATGCTGAAAGACCCAGCCACATTTCATCTCCAATGCCCTTGCTGATGGAAGGAGGTTTGCACTCAAACTCACACGATACATGGCCCCATTCATTCTTTCATGTACATGGATCAGTCGTCCTGTTCCCTTTGCAGAGAAACAGCCCCAAAGCATGATGTTGCCACCCCCTGCTTCACAGTAGGTATGGTGTTCTCTCTCCTCCAAACACGACAAGTTGTGTTTCTACCAAACAGTTCTACTTTGGTTTCATCTGACCATATGACATTCTCCCAATCCACTTCTGGATCATCCAAATGCTCTCTAGCATACTTCAGATGGGCCCAGACATGCACTGGCTTAAGCAGGGGAACACGTCTGGCACTGCAGGATCTGAGTCCTTCGCGGCATAGTGTGTTACTGATGGTAGCCTTTGTTACGTTGGTCCCAGCTCTCTGCAGGTCATTCACTAGGTCCCCCCGTGTGGTTCTGGGATGTTTGCTCACCATTCTTGTTATCATTTTGACCCCACGGGGTGAGATCTTGCGTGGAGCCCCAGATCGAGGGAGATTATCAGTGGTCTTGTATGTCTTCCATTTTCTAATTATTGCTCCCACAGTTGATTTCTTCACACCAAGCTGCTTGCCTATTGCAGATTCAATCTTCCCAGCCTGGTGGAGGTGTACAATTTTGTTTCTGGTGTCCTTCGACAGCTCTTTGGTCTTCACCATAGTGGAGTTTGGAGTGTGACTGTTTGAGGTTGTGGACAGGTGTCTTTTATTCTGATAACAAGTTCAAACAGGTGCCTTTAATACAGGTAATGAGTTGAGGACAGAGGAGCCTCTTAAAGAAGAAGATACGGATCTGTGAGAGCCAGAAATCTTGCTTGTTTGTAGGTGACCAAATACTTATTTTCCACCATACTTTCCAAATCAGACAATGTGATTGTCTGGATTTGTTTCCACATTTTGTCTCGCATAGTTGAGGTATACCTATGATGAAAATTACAGGCCTCTCTCATCTTCTTAAGTGGGAGAACTTGCACAATTGGTTGCTGACTAAATACTTTTTTTCCCCACTGTAGTATGTCAGTTACCTCTTCAATGACTAAGAGTATTAAATCTAAAGAGCATTTATTAAGGATAAAACACCATTTCTTCCTAAATTCTGTGTTTTCTCTGCCTATAGTAGGAACATTGTGCACTCTAAAACCTCTGGGAATATGTCCAGTCCTATAATAGTCAGATAAATAACTGCCATGTAAGGCTAAATCCACTTCTTTTTTTTTCAATTTAAGTAAAGTATAATAAAGGTTTACAGGAGTCTCACCAGCTGTTCTGAAGATGGGTGCAAACAGAATGCGATTGGCATCATCTTGGGTGTATGAAGCTGTACCAGTCTGCGCCACTCTAGCTTGACAAGTCATGTCCTCCACCTGGTGTCCAAGACAAGCTAATTGTGTCTTCAGACCCAAGATTGTCCTTTGCTACTAACCTCCAGCCAATGGTGGGATACAAAAGAGGTACCAACTTGAAAGATTTGCTGGTCAAGACAGACCCAAAACGGTGCTACACCACAGGCACAAGGAGCAACATAAAAGGATCATACCGCTGTCTTGGTTGTACCGCCTGCAATGGTTTAATTAACACCAAATCTTTCCACCATTCACACACCAACCATAATTTTGTCATCAGACATTCCATCTTGTGCACCACCACTCATGTGGTGTATTTATTGTTTTGCCCGTGTTCCAGTTTCTATGTGGGAAAGACGTCTGGAACATTAAGGGAACGCATGGCCAACCACAGGCACGCCATCAGAATGGCACTTCATAAGGGTGACTCGGATCAACCCGTAGCAAGGCATTGTGCCAGGAAAGGTCATTCCATCTCTTCAATCCGGTACATACTTATAGATCATGTTCCTATCTTGGAGACGATCGAAACAATATGTTATTAAGGCATGAGGCACAATGGATTTACCGGTTGGGTACAATTTATCCTCGTGAACTGAACACAACCTCAGACTTTAAGGTATTCCTTTAGCTCTGAGTTGCACGACACATACTGGGGGTGCGTCCCCATGAAGCAGTGACTCTGTTTTGGTGTTAGGTGTGTAGAGATCCCACTTGTTGGTGTCTCCGTTCACTTTATACTCACAGCACACGGGTGTGGAAGCATTTGGCATCCCTCTCTCTGTGTGGAAGTCCTGCCTCTCACTGGTAGACACTCATTTTAAGACGCACTTTTGGAGTAGGTTATTCAGGATACTAGTTAGTCTATATGGATGGACGATACTATATTAGTGGTGATCCAATATACAGTCGCATTGACATAAGATTATATGTTATATCATCACCTGAAGATATTATGTTGTGCATTGTATATTTATAGAGTAAATCTTAAAGATACTGAAGGTATGTGATTAGATCTTGGTGAGAGGCCCAACAATGCTTGTGACATGTCATGTCTATCTATTTCTGGTTGGCACTATAGTACTGAATCTAGTAGAAATTTACTTTGCTGTATAGCTTTACCCTATTTAAAACTGAACAGTATTTTGTGACCGTTAACCTCAATTGATCAGTTAGGTCACTACATGGCAGAAACATAACCTGTTCTTCAGTACACAGGAATTCATTGTGTAATATACTGACACGATATAGTCTTGATGCACTTCCTTTATTTTTATTAGATTCTATCAAGATACACACTCAGGGAATAGGTAATGAGTTAACTCAAATTACGAAACTTGCATGACAATTAGGATGTGACATGCAGTTTAGAATTCCTACCCTGTGACATTGTGTGTATTGTATACTAAGACAGTATAAATATTTTATTAGTATATATTACACATACACGTATAATCACTGTAACAGTTTACTCTGTGTGAGGTTTGGCAGCGTATTCAGCTGTATCCATAGCAACCGTGTACACAATGGGTTGCCTCGTTATTAATTATTTTCCCTTCACATTAAGGAACTAACATGACCTTATTTTGCACGTATGTTACTCCAGTTGTAGTAATTTACCATTGTGCACTTAGTTTAACAATGTTGTTGATGTTAAAACAATTATTTACATTATTTACATGGCCCGGAAGTGACAATGTTACACTTCCGGGTCCGGCTGCTCAGTGGAATGCAGGATGCGTTCCATTCACGGAGGTTTGGCGCCGTTTGGGTAAAAGGTTTGTTAATTTGTATAGCACTATAAAAGGTTTGTTTTTTATCACAGATGTATGCTGACAAAGGGGACTAGATCCCCGAAAACGTTCCACATTAAAGTACTTGTACTTGTGTTTATGAAAGACCTGTGAGTGCAATCTTATATATATATATATAAAAATAAGTATAGATGTATATTGTACCAAAATATCATCAGATATATACATAGAAATATGTATTTTTAAATAAATAGAGCATATTCTGCTATGTGCATAACATTGGAATGTGAAATATTCATATTTTTATGTAGGGTAAGCACATATGAGTTCGGATTAGCACGCAAGTCTGTGTTTTCCCCCCCACTTTAACTTTTTACTTTCAACTAATAATACCAGCGTAACCCGACATGCGTTAAAAGTTTACTTCTAGTGCAATTGGCGCTATAGCGGAAATGGTAAATACCACTCCACTTGTAATTTGGCCCCCTATTATGGTTGCTTGACTTACTCTGTGATCTGGAAGACAATTATTCATTTACACTGTTCACTTCATGTTACTTATGATTCACTTTCCAAACATATCAGTTTCTATAGCTAAAGACGAAATGGTTTGTGCTGTTTCTTTTAATTGCAGAAGAAATCAAGTTTATTGAAATCATGATATAACAAACATTGTGAAAGATGCAAACACTGCACTGTTATTGGCTTGTTATTTGATTAATGCAGTATATAGTTTATTTGTGATAATGATTAACAGCAGATAAGGTAATTATCATATCTCACTATGGGCCTGATCATCTAAAGCTCTCAGCTTTAGTGAGATTATGAGTCTTGTCAGTACTGAGAGTCCCCCAAAATTTTAGAGATTCAAATTTTAGCTTGAAAGCTCACTTTGCAGGCTCTGGATGTGAAGGTGAAACTCTTATCTTACAATATAATGATAAAAAAACTGTTTTGATCATTAGGCTCTAAGGGAGTTATCAATAAAGATTTTAAAAAGATAGACATGCAATATTTAAACAGAATATTTTATAATCTAGGAATTGGTGAGACTCCAGATGTTGGAGAGGGAAGAGAGGCTAGGCTGTTGGTCAATTTAACTCAATCTTTTGTAAGTAGGGGTCACAGAACAGAGTTAAAAAGGTTTATAAAAATGCTGACAAAGAATTTACTCGGAAAACCCTGAAGCTGTTTTTCAGTTCAAAGATTCAAAGCATAAAACAATGTGTTAAATGAGCCACTACGTTTTGCTTTATCTTACACAACATAATTGCATTACAATGCATACAGATTAGCAATGAGAATGTGAGAGCTGCTGCAGATATTTAGGTCACTTGCTAGTGTAACAGTTTGACTTTCTTGCTGACATCTGAAATCTATGAAGTATGAGAAGAGAATTGATGCCGCAATAACTGTTTTACATACGTTTTTTGATGCTACTGCCTGCACGCCTTTGAGCGACTGGTGCCATTACAGCTGAAGAGCTTGTGTTCTTTTTGACTGGTTCCACTACAGCAGTTGGCACAAAGACAGATCTGACAGTTCGGACGGGTCCATAGTCTGTCACGCTGCCTTGTGAAGAAACAGAAGCACTGCTTGAAACCCAATTACCATGATGAGACGAAGGCCGAAACTCAGAATAATTCAGAGATTTCCTGGAAAAAAAAAAGAAAAAAAAAAGGGTAAATTTCTTTTAACAATTATGGAAACAATCTTCCTTTTACTATTAAAACTACTAAAAAATGAAAAATAACCTTCTAATATGGCAAAATTTGAAAAGCCGATCATTGATCGCTCCACATCCTTCCCCAACCCATCATTTGTCAGGTTTATTCTGGGATCTGGCCAACACCCACACAAGAGACTGGGAACTAAAGGGATTTGAGACCATAACCGATCTATATGATCAAAGCTCGAAGCTTAATGCAAACATGATATCTCTCAGATTTGACCCAATTCCTTCTTGGCTGCCATTTGAGCATCTCCGAGTCCTTAGTTTCTTGAGGTCCTGGGGGTTCCCCACAGAATCCATCAGGAAAGATACTCCGTGCAAGAGTCATTGGAGGAGTGGTTCCAAACTCTCTAAACCCCTAACTGTTCACTACAACTTTCTCCTAGCAGATCTCATTTTGGGGCTACCATGGCAATATAGAACATGGAGCAAAGAAATGGGCATCACCTTCTCTGATCAAGACTGGGATATGGCTGTCTCCCTTACCAAAAGAAATGTACATTGTATTACTATGATGGAAGTATATATTAAGCTCCTCCTGAAATGGCATAGAACACCAGCCAGATTAGCTAGAATGTATCCAACGTCCTCACCGTTATGTTGGCGGGTATTTGGATCGATAGGGTCAGACCTACATATATGGTGGGGATGCCCCAAGCTTAGCCCATTGTGGGAGGAAATTGGGAGACTGTGCAAATCCCTGAAGCTTATGCCTTCAATATCGACATGTAACGCCCTACTACACATTATTGAAAACACGGTTCCCGATACGTCAAGGAGGCTGCTGATTTATATATTCATGGCTACCAAATTATGTATTGCTCGAACAAGGAAGAAGCCTGACCCTCCACGTCTGGCCGAGATTAATGCAATAGTTGACTATACGGCTGGGATGGAAAAATACTTTTACAACTCCATTGACAAAATGGAAAAATATTGGCTGGTCTGGAACATTTGGTTACACAAATAAGCGACCATAACTATTTTAATTTAAGAGGTTAATTAAAGAAATAAAGAAACAGAATGCCTTTTTCCCCCTCTATTTGTGTGACCCTTCTCATTCTCATCTTCTTTTCTTCCACCCTCCTATATTCCTTTGACCCAAACACCCCCCTCTCTTTCCCCTTCGACCTATATCTAGCAGGTATAGACCCTCCTGTGTTACTGAACTGATGATATTACTTATTATTATCCACCTTGAAGTTACATCAATCTAGGCAACTAAGAAATTGATTAACCATACCATCACTTTAGCTTACTTCTTCATTGTTAAACACCTGAATCCCTCCCTTTTTTGTTTGAATAGGTGACATGATACAGATGACCACAATATGTTGTTTTTACTAGAATTAAACTATGTAATTATTTGCAACTTGACAATATTATGAGCTGTATTATTGTTTTGTAACTATTTGTCAAAATCAAAAAACTTTTGAAAAAAAAAAAACTACTAAAAAATAATAGCAACATTTTTTAGGTATAAAATGCTAAAATCAATCTATCTAGCTATATCAATATCTTTATCTATCAGCGCTACATAATGTGGTGACACTTTTTAATAATATATATATATATATATATATATATATATATATATATATATACATACAGGGAGTGCAGAATTATTAGGCAAGTTGTATTTTTGAGGATTAATTTTATTATTGAACAACAACCATGTTCTCAATGAACCCAAAAAACTAATTAATATCAAAGCTGAATAGTTTTGGAAGTAGTTTTTAGTTTGTTTTTAGTTATAGCTATTTGAGGGGGATATCTGTGTGTGCAGGTGACTATTACTGTGCATAATTATTAGGCAACTTAACAAAAAACAAATATATACCCATTTCAATTATTTATTTTTACCAGTGAAACCAATATAACATCTCAACATTCACAAATATACATTTCTGACATTCAAAAACAAAACAAAAACAAATCAGTGACCAATATAGCCACCTTTCTTTGCAAGGACACTCAAAAGCCTGCCATCCATGGATTCTGTCAGTGTTTTGATCTGTTCACCATCAACATTGCGTGCAGCAGCAACCACAGCCTCCCAGACACTGTTCAGAGAGGTGTACTGTTTTCCCTCCTTGTAAATCTCACATTTGATGATGGACCACAGGTTCTCAATGGGGTTCAGATCAGGTGAACAAGGAGGCCATGTCATTAGATTATCTTCTTTTATACCCTTTCTTGCCAGCCACGCTGTGGAGTACTTGGACGCGTGTGATGGAGCATTGTCCTGCATGAAAATCATGTTTTTCTTGAAGGATGCAGACTTCTTCCTGTACCACTGCTTGAAGAAGGTGTCTTCCAGAAACTGGCAGTAGGACTGGGAGTTGAGCTTGACTCCATCCTCAACCCGAAAAGGCCCCACAAGCTCATCTTTGATGATACCAGCCCAAACCAGTACTCCACCTCCACCTTGCTGGCGTCTGAGTCGGACTGGAGCTCTCTGCCCTTTACCAATCCAGCCACGGGCCCATCCATCTGGCCCATCAAGACTCACTCATTTCATCAGTCCATAAAACCTTAGAAAAATCAGTCTTGAGATATTTCTTGTCCCAGTCTTAACGTTTCAGCTTGTGTGTCTTGTTCAGTGGTGGTCGTCTTTCAGCCTTTCTTACCTTGGCCATGTCTCTGAGTATTGCACACCTTGTGCTTTTGGGCACTCCAGTGATGTTGCAGCTCTGAGATATGGCCAAACTGGTGGCAAGTGGCATCTTGGCAGCTGCACGCTTGACTTTTCTCAGTTCATGGGCAGTTATTTTGCGCCTTGGTTTTTCCACACGCTTCTTGCGACCCTGTTGACTATTTTGAATGAAGCGCTTGATTGTTCGATGATCACGCTTCAGAAGCTTTGCAATTTTAAGACTGCTGCATCCCTCTGCAAGATATCTCACTATTTTTGACTTTTCTGAGCCTGTCAAGTCCTTCTTTTGACCCATTTTGCCAAAGGAAAGGAAGTTGCCTAATAATTATGCACACCTGATATAGGGTGTTGATGTCATTAGACCACACCCCTTCTCATTACAGAGATGCACATCACCTAATATGCTTAATTGGTAGTAGGCTTTCGAGCCTATACAGCTTGGAGTAAGACAACATGCATAAAGAGGATGATGTGGTCAAAATACTCATTTGCCTAATAATTCTGCACTCCCTGTATATATATACATACTGTATATATATATATATATATATATATATATATATATATATATATAAAACTCAATGTTTTATTTAAATACTCATTGTATCTCTCTACCTCTTTCCATATCTTTCAGCCTCATCCACAATTAGGCATAAAACCAAATCTGGGCACCCACTGCTGAAAATCATGCTAAACAATGTAAATAGAATACATATGTTGTCACATATACCACACATTGCCAGGCACATCGATTGTTGCAGGGAAATGTGGTATTTTGAGGGGTATTGTGGGAAATTGCAAGAATTCTTGCCTCGGTAAAACATCTGTACATAATCACAAAACTTCCCTTTCTGCTTGTTGCATTGAAGGAATCTACATGTGTTTTATGGCTCTGAATTCTGGTCAGCAACAATTACATATAACTGAATTAAAAAATACAGCAATTTCACATATTTTTTGTAAAGTATTTTTAGAACAAATCTGAATAAATGACAATTTACAGATTTTTATGGGGTTTACACGCAAAAATAAAAGCATCTTTATAGTTTTCAGACAAATATACAAGCTGTTACTTGGTTTTTACATGCAGTGCTGAGTTTCCTATTAAGTGCAGTACAAATCCACTTATGTGTATAACGCATTGAATTATGAACAGAAAAATATGAGCATAGCACTCTCTGTCTATATCTTTATTTTTTACTTCTCTTTTGTTATATTTTTCTTTATCTCTCACGTTAGTATGTTTTGTCTATGCACAAAAGCAATGTTCTTTGTAAAATATCTTGTGGTTTATGGAGTCCTGTATGAGCAATGACTTTACCAGAAATGTTCACTTTGGTTAATATTTTCATCGTTTATGTGATTATCATTAAAGTACAAGGATTAAAGTATAGGGAGTGTTAGTTACTGCAATCAAGGTCACAATATTTTTTAAAATGCAACTTGTAATATCGGAACCAGTGGTAAAAATATTGTGACCTCGCTATTGTGTTTGTGCTTCTTGCGGTAACGATGACTCTACACATAATTTAGGCCTATGTACATCATTTCTGGTTAGCAATGTTGACCTATAAATTTGCTATCAAGAAGAACAAAATAACTTCCCCAATAATTAACTTGCTCTTACTTAAATCTACCAAAAATAAAGCTTCCCAGGAGCCATTAAAAGCTGTCTATGGTTGGCAAATAGAAAATTCATGAACATTTGAGTGGTAAACTGTATTAAAGTGGGACCATTTTAAACAACTCACTGGTGGTACAACATTGCAATATTGCTAATTAATTTCAGTTCTAATTAAGACCTGCCTTGCTGTCCTATTGTGGGAATCAAACCAAGCTTTTGAGTAGCAAATTACTTAGATGGAAAGAAATATAAACAGCAATATGTGAAGTATTATGTCCTTGATTAAATAAATATTAAATAGATATGTCTTGATAAAGCCCCCCAGTGGTGAAACGCGTTGACCAGGACCATTCCTAACTTTGCTTTGTGCTACTGTTATAATTACAAAGACTGCCTGCAATTACAGCGAATTTTGGAACCAAAAAACTACAGCTGTATGAGAACAGTCATACTACTACAAACTTTGTATCCAGCTCTTTAAGTATTGTTCAGAAACTTCCGTAAGAATGATCACACCATTACTAGTGGTACTTGTCATGGATCAAAAGATAGTAGTTTACAGAGCGCAACTTTTCACCAACAAAGTTGCTACAAAATTGTTGCTATTTGTTTCCATTATCAAGTGCCGTGGATCAGGACGCCCAGACGGTGTATCATATGACTGCATCTACCTGAATGATATAGGTATCTCTGTGAGTACATCTATTGGAGAGGTAAACTACCCACTGCCACATGCTCATACGGAGTGCTACACTCACCACTGTGACCACACAGACTTAAGAGGTATTTGAGTCACGACTACTGCAGCAACCCGAGAGACAAATACACTGCTGCAACTCACCCATCTGCGATGTGTACTACCACACGAATCAGAGAAGTGTACAGACCGTAAAGATCCCCTGCTTGGTAGCAGTGTAAAAGAGCCATCCTAATCCAAGGTTTCTGTATATAACCTCTGTTTTATCGTTGAAAGTACAACATAACGTTTTCTAAAGGAAACACTGCACTTATAAGGTACCTTATTTATTAATCAATACCAACACAGGCTGTTTATTATTCAGTCCACAAACGTCATTTGGACACAACTGGGACTTGTTTATATATTGTCTCCACTGTTAACTTTGCAAATTGAGATGAGAGTCTTTTTATAGGTTTACATTTTTGGCTACCTTTCCTATAAAGTAGACATTTTAGCTTTATTGTCTTTTATGTATTGTATCTCAAGGGAGACGTCCCTTATGTATATTTTTTAATATGTGCTATTATTTTTAGTAAAGTTTACATATTTTAACTACATTTGAGCTTCATTTATATTCTTTTATTTCCATCACGTACATATTTGTTTCCATATTTGTTTCCAGATACCACCATAGACTTCTATATATAAAAAAATATATAAATAGTTCTGACATGTGCTTTTCAACGCTGTCACTCACTCACACTTTGTATCCTAGTTTAAATAAAGCCTGTTTGTGAAACGAATTTATTGCTGAAAAAATCGCTGTAATAAAAAACAAAAAAATGGTGGAATACATATATATATGTCATCACAACCACGAGTTGAGAGCCATTCACCATTATAATGAATGGAGCTGCATCTATCTCATGACTGCTCCCTTCCACAGTGACGGATACTGGCATCATAAAAACAGTGTCAAAACGTTACAAAACAACACATTAAAAAAAAAAACTCCCTCTACAAATCATATGCAAAAAAAGAAAACTTGAAAACTGTTAAAAACAAGAGAAATAAATTAAAATGAGGCTACCTTGTCAGCTCTTCAACAACAAGACAAGTGAGGCACTTTATAAGGGCCACAAAGTCTTTATAATTTCTGCTTTACTGGGCTAATGTGTAAGTGAAAAATCACAACCAGCCTGGAAAGCCAATGGCCTGCACCTGGAGACACCCTATATTCTATTCAGCTTATGTTACCTATAACAATACAGACATTAATATTTTGCAATTACAAACATATTAATAAACCATTTTATAAACGTGTTTCCTAAGTATTGAGGAGCTACTTGTTTTGTGTGTTGCTAGCAGTGTACGTCAGATATGTTGGGTGACTATAAATGGTATTGGTAGGAATGTCATCTAATGACACTGTGAAGAATATAGCTGAAGCAATGCTCAATTAATTTTGAATGTGGGGGCCTTTAATATGAAGCCTCTCAGCATCCTCACAAGCATCTGTGAATCTGGACCAATAGGTACTATAATTTAAACTAATGTTCTTAGCTACTTCCTTGTGAGTGATATTTGTTTGTACTGTTCGAGGAATATGCACAAATTTACTTGAAATTCCCCAATACAAAAGGATCTTGGGAATATTTTTAGGTTTTTGTCTTATTCTGTTATCTGTTTGATTGTTGATTCTTTTTCCTGTCGATATCACTTGTCTGTGTTTTTCTATTAGGACGTAAGTAAAGAACTGAAAGCAAAATATGAAGCCTTTTGTCCTGTATAAATATTGTAGTTTTAATCTGTATATTTACAGAATATAACACCATATTATTTTATTAGCTAAAGGGACATAATACTTGTGTGCTAAATAACTTGGAAGTGATGCTGCTTAACTGTAAAAAGCTGACATAAGAATATCACCTTAACATCTCTATGCAAAAAGGGAAGATATTGTACCTCAAAATTTCTTCAGCTCACCAGAGTAAGTGCTCTGTGCAGGGGCTTATTTTGGCCTAGGCAAACAAGGCACTTGCCTATGGTCGCAGATTAATGGGAGGAGCAGCACTTTTTGAGTCTCACTACACACACACTCACTAAGCACTAACTGCACTACACTACACATACACACACTAAACACACACACTCACCATACAGAAACACACACACATATAAACACACATTTACTTTGAAAAAAAAAAGCCATGTTACACCCTCACAAAAAAAATATTATGGCCAACAAGAGCCTAAAACCTGGGGGGCACAAAACCTAAATATGCAACTGGTTCTGTGAAGAGTCATACTTCAGCTGCTGTCCAGCAGCAAGTTGAAACAAACAAACAAAAAAAACAAACAATAGCCAATCAGCATCAGCAGTGGTGAGGTCATGTTTTGCTTTGCTGTGATCTCATGACATGTCACTGAAATATTGTGAGATTTTATTTTAAACTTTCTTAAACTGAATAGGAAAATAACATGACTGTGCCTGCACATGCCAGGTGCACACTCCCTTGTAAGTCCTGGGACTAGTATCTTGATTGGCTACTTAACCCCTTAATGACAACTGACGTACCAGGTACGTCCTGCAAAAACTAGCAGTTAGTGACAATGGACGTACCTGGTACATCAGTTGTTTAAGAGAGTGCTGGAAGGGATCGCAATCGCTTCCAGCAGCTCTCAGGGTATTGCAGTGATGCCTCGATATGGAGGCATCCTGCAATACCTTTTAACAAGTCTCCGATGCAGAGAGAGCCACTCTGTGGCTCTCTCTGCACCGGTAACAATGGTGCTGTGTTCCGGGGGGAAGGGAAGCAAGGAGGCGGCAGCGTGCGGGCGCGCGTGTGCACGTGGGGGCGCGCGCGTGCACGTGGGGGCGCGCGCGCATATTAGCCACTGACACCAATGGAAAAAAATAAAAAGTTCAAAACATTAAAAAAAAATTATATATATAAAAGGATCGGGGGGGGGTTGGGGGTATTGAGGGGGGGGGGCTGCTACACTACAGAAAAGTTTATAAATATTTTTTGGGGCAAAAGTTTATAAATATTTTTGGGGGCAAATTGGGTACTGGCAGACAGCTGCCAGTACCCAAGATGGCGGCAATTAAGTAGCAGGGAGGGTTATAGAGCTGTGGGGGATCAGGGAGGTTGGGGGCTAAGGCAGGGCTCCATTACAGCAGAATACATTTTTTTTAAAAATAAAATAAAAAAAACTCCTTTTATTTAGTACTGGCAGACTTTCTGCCAGTACTTAAGATGGCAGGGACAATTGTGGGGTGGGGGAGGGAAGAGAGCTGTTTGGGAGGGATCAGGGGGTGGGATGTGTCAGGTGGGAGGCTGATCTCTACACTAAAGCTAAAATTAACCCTGCCAGCGCCCTACAAGCTACCTAATTAACTCCTTCACTGCTGGGCATAATTCACGTGTTGTGCGCAGCAGCATTTAGCGGCCTTCTAATTAACAAAAAGCAACGCCAAAGACATATATGTCTGCTATTTCTGAACAAAGGGGATTCCAGAGAAGCTTTTACAACCATTTGTGCCATAATTGCACAAACTGTTTGTAAATAATTTCAGTGAGAAACCTAAAATTGTGAAAAATTTAAAGTTTTTTTTTATTTGCTCGCATTTGGCGGTGAAATGGTGGCATGAAATATACCAAAATTGGCCTAGATCAATACTTGGAGTTGTCTACTACACTAAACTAAAGCTAAAATTAACCCTACAAGCTCCCTACATGCTCCCTAATTAACCCCTTCACTGCTGGGCATAAAACACGTGTTGTGCGCAGCAGCATTTAGCGGCCTTCTAATTACCAAAAAGCAACCCCAAAGCCATATAAGTCTGCTATTTCTGAACAAAAGCGATCCCAGAGAAGCATTTACAACCATTTGTGCCATAATTGCAGAAGCTGTTTGTAAATAATTTCAGTGGGAAACCTAAAGTTTGTGACAAAATGTGTGAAAAAGTGAACATTTTTTTTAATTTGATCGCATTTGGCGGTGAAACGGTGGCATGAAATATACCAAAATGGGCCTAGATCAATACTTTGGGATGTCTTCTAAAAAAAAATATATACATGTCAATGGATATTCAGGTATTCCTGACAGATATCAGTGTTCCAATGTAACTAGCGCTAATTTTGAAAAAAAAGTGGTTTAGAAATAGCAAAGTGCTACTTGTATTTATGGCCCTATAACTTACAAAAAAAGCAAAGAACATGTAAACATTGGGTATTTCTAAACTCAGGACAAAATTTAGAAACTATTTAGCATGGGTGTTTTTTAGTGGTTGTAGATGTGTAACAGATTTTGGGGGTCAAAGTTAGAAAAAGTGTGTTTTTTCCATTTTTTCCTCATATTTTATAAAAAAATTTATAGTAAATTATAAGATATAATGAAAATAATGGTATATTTAGAAAGTCCATTTAATGGCGAGAAAAACGGTATCTAATATGTGTGGGTACAGTAAATGAGTAAGAGGAAAATTACAGCTGAACACAACCACCACAGAAATGTAAAAATATCCATTGTCATTAAGGGTAAGAAAATTGAAAAATGTTCCGGTCATTAAGGGGTTAAAGTCTCTTTACAGTGGGGTGTAATATCTTTCTTTTTTACATAGAGATGTTCAGGGGATATTTTCTAGTCAGCATTTTACAGCTACAGTATGCTGCATTGCTTTCCAGTGCGTCAACATTTTGGTACCATGTCCATATAATCTCTTTAAATTCATATTTGCTCAGTAGATACAGATGTAATTTCATTAAAATATTCAATACATATTAAGGTGATGTTTCAATGATGCACATGAAAAGTAAATTGTTGTTGCCAGTTGTTTGAAACACGAATTTGAATAAAACTATACAAATGTATTAATACATATTAATAAAGTTGGATAGAGGGGAGGATTAGTTCAAATATACCTACTTCTCCAAATGTAGCACACCAATGCTTAAAACACTCACGTTTTGCTTGGCTTAAAGAAACATCGATCTTAAAGGGCCACAAAACCCAACATTTTTCTTTTATGATTTTGATAGAGAATACAATTTTAAACAGCTTTCCAGTTTACTTATGTAATCTAATTTGTTTTGTTCTCTTGTTATCCTTTGTTTAAAAGCATACCTAGGTAGGCTCAGGAGCTGCTGATTGGTTGCTGCACATATATGTCTGTTATTGGTCTACCCATGTGCATTGCTGTTTCTTCAACAAAGGATACTAAGAGAATGAGGCAAATTAGATTATAGAAGTAAATTGGAAAGTTGTTTAAAATAGTTTTCTCTATCTGAATCACGAAAGAAAAATGTTGGGTTTCATGTCCCTTTAAAATATAATTCCTAATCAAATGCACTTTCCTTATTTATGTGAGATTTTACTATAAATAAAATCTGAAAACTGTAGTTTTTCCACTGCCCCCAGAGGCTGGAGTGTATTACTGCACAATAATTGTTTAATATTGTGCAGTAACGCATTTATTTATGTTGCTAGTTTGCCGCAACAAAAGATATTACATAAAGATGCTTAAAGGGACAGCAAAGGCTTTGTAATTATGCTGTGTTGTTGTAAAATAACATATCAGACAAGTCTAAACATTTTTGAATCAAATTTACATTTTGTTTGATGCAATACGTTTTCTGCTGACTGAGGTGCTCTTGTGCTCATTTAGTCCTCTGTACTTGTTTTATGGAACATGGAATAAAAGTTATGTTTTAGGAGCTCCCTGTGCTTTCTTCAATATTTGCTTTGGTTTTTTAACAGCCAAACTCCACCAACCATTTGTATTCAAGGGCAGCATTTAAAAAGTGTCAAGATCCCTCTGTTGCTTCAGGGTCGGCTTTATAATAGAATGACCTGCTGCTTTTTAACCTCTCTGTCACTTCTGAGTGTTGATTGAGAAGCCCTGCTTGTATGATTGGTTGCACAAGTCATGGTAGGGGCAGCTCTGCATAAGAACTTTCTTGTGCAATAATAAAAACAGGCATCTGACAAAAAGCGTCTGCTGTATGATTGCCACAAAGATGTCTGTCCATCTAATGGTAAATGGGGCACAATGTCCTCAACTGTCCCTTCTTTTAAGAAATACAGTTTACCTTATTAGCAGAATTTGTAAAATGTTTTGTTGCAATAGTTTTCATCTCTGCAATATATTAAAAGGACATTATATTCAACTTTTATAATTCAGATGGGGCATGCAATTGTAAACAACTTTCCAATTACTTTTATCCGCAAAAATTGCTTTGTGCTTTTGGTATTCATGGTTGAAAGCTAAACCTAGGTAGGCTTGTGTGCTAATTTCTAAGCCCTTGAAGGCCACCTCTTATATCAGGGCATTCTGACAGTTTTTCAAAGCTAGTTAATGTGTGCCAAAACATTTTGCTCACTCCCGTGGAGTTATTTATGTCTCTGCACTGATTGGCTAAAATGCAAATCTGTCAAAAGAACTGAGATAAGGGGGCAGTCTGCAGTGGCTTAGATACAAGCTATTCCAGAGGTAAAAGTGTATTAATATAACAGTGTTGGTTATGCAAAACTGAGGAATGGTTAATAAAGGAATTATCTATCTTTTTAAACAATAAACATTTTCAAGTAGACTGTCCTTTTAAGGGAGTTTTTTCTGTTATTCTTTGATTGCTGTCAAAATACTAACCCTACTACTGAAACTAGAGCTAGCATAACAATATATATATATAAATATATATATATATATATATATATATATATATATATATATATATATATATATATATATATAATCCCATCAAAATAACTCCCAAAAAACGGAACCCCAAACAAACATACATACCTGTATGTTTGTTTGGGGTTCCGTTTTTTGGGAGCTCATTTTTCATGACATTTGACAAAGGTGTGAAACTACAATGAAACGTTATGTCGTTTTACTGATAATTTAGAATAAAAGTTACTTTTTATGAAGACCAGCGAGTGTCTTTTTTTTATGGGATTCTGGATTTATGGATAAAGTGCACCCTGGCAGCTGTGTGAAACTGTAAGACTGTGCTTATCCTTCTATGGGGATTTATATACCGTATATATATATATTGTAGACAGAGTGCACTCCAGATCGTGGATAGCAAGCAAACATGAAGCACTCCAAAGGTCTTGTGTATTTTTTTTTTCACTTTATTGTGAACGTTTTTGGGCATAAAATAGCCCGTCCTCAGACTTACAAAGATAAAAATCACTTACCACCAGCCATGCTTAAATCCCATCACCAAACTAACGTGACCACGCTCTCCATGGTAGATGCGCCTCCCAGAGTTGAGTGGCGTCATCATCCATGGCAACGTGAATAACCACTACAATATATAAATATATACTGTATGTATATATATATATATATATATATATTTATATGATCGCCTAATTTGCTTCATTTATTCTCTTAATCTCATTTTTAGATAGTTTATTATACATCTTAATATATATTCATGATTATCATATTATGTGCCAGATTAAAGATTCTGATAACATAAACTCTAACAATAAAGACCATATCTTGCAATATGATGTTCTAGAACAGTCAAGGGTTTTGTTGTTGACCCTGTAATTTGTCCTTTTACCAATTGTTTGTTTATTGATAATGGATAAATAATTTGAGCGCTAGTATCAACCTTAGAATATAAAAAATAAAATATATAAAAGTAACCTGAAGGGATATCAACCTGTAATATAAAATTATTATGTTAAAGTATTTTCATATTATTATTATTGCAATGCTTGCCTATAATTATCTAGATTTTAATTGAAGTGCAAGTGAAAATGCACGTCGCGCCAGCTTGTGCTCAAACTCTCATTAAGGACTGATTTTGTAAAGGTTTCCTCGCTCGTGGGATTATTTAAAAATGCTCAACATTCCTTCTATTGCCCTAGGGGAATTCTATAAAGACACTTTTGACCCTAATTGAAGCACTCCCCTACTCAAGTGAAAGTTTACCTTAGTGCTCTAGCAATAGCCAACATTACTTTTTTCAGTGTGCACCCTCAGAAGTCTATTAACTGAGGAAATTCGCACACAGGTGCTATCTGACATCCAGATGTTAGTGGGCCCCAGACTTTTGCTTGAGCGATAAAAATATACTTTCAACTTTCAAAAGCGCTGTTGGTTTAAACTGAGTAATGTTAGCACACAATATTGCTAAAGTTTTTGCACTTCACTTGTAATCTATCCTTATGTGTTTAACTCACACAAGGAGGTTAAACACATAGTTAAACTCACCATCCTTACACTACGCTTCTGGAGTTGAACAAATCTGTCAATCAGGGACTGGTATATTTGTATATCAGCTATTCACCAGCTGTGTTCATCTCAGGATCTCAGTGTATTGCTAAAGGGACATGAAACCCCAAATTTGTCTTTTATTATTCAGATAGATCATAAAATTTTAAACAACTTTACAATTTACTTCTATTATCTAATTTGCTTAATTCTCTTGGTATCCTTTATTGAATTAGCAGCAATGCACTACTGGGAGCTAATTAACGCACTGGGTGAGTCAATAATATGAATCATATATGTGCAGCCAGTAATCAGCAGCTTCTGAGCCTACCTAGGTATCCTTTTCAACCAAGAAAACAAAACAAATTATACAATAGAAGTACATTGGAAAGTTGTTTCAAATCACAAGCTCTATCTGAATCATTAAAGGGACAGTCTACAATAGAATTTGGATTGTTTTAAAAGATAGATAATCCCTTTATTATCAGGGGTCAAGTCCTACAAAAAATAGTGTGTGAACTCACCAAGACTTCCACCGCCCTCACAATTAATATTGTTTTATACACACACAGACATATGTAGAAACGTACTCCAGCCACCAGCAAGCTTTCGTGTTTAAAAGACCTTTATTTTCATCTGTTGGGTCTAAAAATCATAGGAACAATGTTTTAAGCCTTCAATTAGGCTCTTAGTCATGTACCTATTGCAGGCTTGAAACGTTGTTCCTGCGATTTTTGGACCCAACAGATGAAAATAAAGGTCTTTTAAACAAGAAACCTTGCTGGTGGAAGGAGTACTTTTCTACATATGTCTGTTTGGATAACAAAGATTTGGAAAATCTTACTCCGTGCCCCAAAATCAGGTGTGCTGTTCTCTTTTTTCTGATTACCTTTATACACACACACACACACTGTATTTATATGTACATAATCTATACACTCTGGTTAATGAAAGCAAATAAAAAGCAATGAAGGGCTGAATGGTTGCCTTTGGGCCTGAAGATAGACATATTTTTACATGGCAGGGGTGAATTTTTAATTTAGGATTCAACTGATACTGAATACTGAGAAGCCAGACACACACTTTTTCGAACACATGAAGGAACATTTGTATATAGATGTTGAATAATCCAAAAAGCTAAAAGCCTAAGTAAAATTTTAGGAGATGTTATTCTCTGGCTCTCAGGATGTGTAAAGCTATGTAATGTAAACATCTGATATCAGATAAGGTTTGTGTGTGCACTCACTCTGCAGTAAGAAACAATGATAATGCGATTTTAAGTAAAATTATGGTCATAAGGCATCCGAGTGTCATGTTGTTTTACCACTAACACGTATACCAAGTTAATGTGAAGCTGGTAACACTGGCAGAGGAAGCAGGAGGCATGAATGCACAGTAAAATTGTAAGCAAAACAGGTCACCTTGCACTTTGGGATAAAACTGGCAAGGTTGAATTTGCAGCCAATACATTATCTTGCACAGGTAAGCATTCTGCAGAGAACCTGGACTGCTGACCATAAATTTATAGACATACAGACTTCAACATAGATAAACAGACTGCACATACTATTGGTGTATAAAACAAAGTAATTGGGCTTATCCTATTTCAAGATGTTTCAAAAACACCTTTAATTACAAGGACTATTTTCTGTTCTCTATGAAGGGGGAGCTTAGTTCCTCCTGCAAAAATAGTGCAGGAACTCCGATCCCATGCGTTCCCGCTGGACTTGACCCCTGTTTATTATCCATTCTCCAGTTTTGCATAACCAACACAGTTATATTAATACACTTTTTACCTCTGTGATTACCTTGTATCTAAGCATCTTCTGACAGCCCCCTGATCACATGACTTAATTTATTCTCTATTGACTTGCATTTAGTACTGTGTTGTGCTAAATCTTAAATAACTCCTCGTGCATGAACACAATGTTATCTATATCGCCCACATGAACTAGCAGTCTCCTGTTGTATAAAGCAAATAAAAAAGCATATGATAAGAGGCTGTCTGTAGTGGCTTAGAAACAGGAAGAAATTTAGATAATGTTGGTTGTGCAAAGCTGGGGAATGGTTAGTAAAGGCATTAACTCTCTTTTAAAACAATAACAATTTTAGTGTAGACTGTCCCTTTAAAGAAAAAATGTGGGTTTTATGTCCCTTTAAAAGGAAATTACTTGAATTGTGTTTAACCTCTTTGTAGTGGTTTAATATATAGCCGCAGCCAAGCATTAGCAGCTTTGTATTCTTCTAAAGTAGTTAGTTATAAAGTATTGCTAGATTTATCTGATAGATAAAAAGTATTCTATGAACACATATGCACATACAATGGGCTAGATTCATGGAGGTTCTTTATCATTTTGGGGGATCTTATTGTTCAGGCAAGACTATGTTCAAAATTCACGGAGGCTCACTTCAGTTATCTTTTCTAGCTAGTGCATGTATCCTAAATATAAACATGTCCAGTCAACAACTATAATGCATATAATGTTCTTCATATACCAGCTACTCATTCTTATTTTGTGTTGACTAATGCAATTTTGGTAAAATATTAAAATAATGTATATAGCATTAGATGTACCTGTGAAATGTGTACCTATGGGAACCACAGCTATAAATTGGGCCCTTATTAATGGAGATCAGTGCTAACCCTGAAATAGTTCATCTTGATTCTTTCATGAATGAGCCACTTGGTGCATTCTACATTTCATGGATGTTTTATAGCATTGTACTCCTAAAGAAATTGTTGCCTTGGTGCTTTGTAGGCTCACCTGAGATTTAGTTTATCTGCAGGAAGCAGGTTTAACTTGATACACTGTTTGCTTATATTTTATATTAAATACACAGCTACAGAAATATAAAACATAAATAATATATCATCAGATATCCTCACTGGTTATAGATAAATAATGAATCTTAGAGCTTTAGATCAATAAAAGTAAATTAAGATGGACATAAATCTGGAGAAGTAGAGAAGCTGAATATGCTATGCAGACATATAAGACAATAATAGTATAATTTGACCTATTTACATGTATGTGCGTGTATGTGTATGTTTTGTAATGGTCCTGTTTGTGTTAATAAAGCTATTGTTTGTTTTTATGTTTGTTTGTAATGTGAAATTTCTTATTGAAGTATTCAGCATTATACTTTATAATTACATCTAATGTCTCTTGTCAAGGTAAAACCCTTTGTCAGCTCTGACAGATTAATACCAAAACACACTGTTATATATGAGAAGTGATTGAATTAATGCTTTTGTCAGATATAATATACAGCTTTTTTTTTAACTTTATTCTGCAAATCAAAGAACATATTTAAAAATTTCATGTTACATTCAAGGTGGAGAAAGCTTTGTGATAGAAATGAGAACAAGTCAAAGGTATTTGCATATCCCAAGCTTCCTGTTTCAAAATAATTGTTACAAGAAGTAAAGCAACCTGAAATATAAAGATATAAGTGCTTTTATGCATAACTAATGGGGCTTTTACATTATTGTCACTAGAAAGGCCATGTGGAAAGGCACAATCACATTTAGATTCTGTGATTCAAAATTAACTAATGTATTAAAATAAGCTGCCAGCGTATTATAGATAGCAATGACATACAACATAGATGTGATCATTTACACAATAAAAATGGTTGAAACTCCTATTTTAAAGCTATAAATGTCAAAGTACCGTACAGATTCCAGCCAAGACATAAAAGGAGCACATTCACTATTATACTGTTGACATTTTAATCACAGCACAGGGCAGAATTAACAAATCAGAATAAATTATCAGGCTGTAAGTTTTGACTGGCATCAAGAATAGTATCGAGAAGGAAAATCACAGTATCAACGTTGACCGTGTTGCACCTCCACTTTCCAGGGTCAAAATCTCACACCTACCGGACATATCATTTCCAAAATATCATTGATTATTCCTATTGAGGCAGGTAACTAATTACATTTTCAGGGTTAATTCTTTTAATGTATAAAAGGGCTATAAGGTGTTATAGAGATCTCTGGTAGTCAAGGGGTTAGCAGTCCTATGGAACAGCTTGCACTTTCATTGATGCACGGACAACATTAGTGCTGGCACATTATGCTGGTTTTTGCAACATTGTAGCAGACATAATATTGTCGTGCCAAATGCAGCCCACAATTTCAAGCAATTTGCAACATAATAAATAAACAGTTGATAGCCAAGGACAGTTTACAAGACTATGTTTCCAATGGGTGCAATTTTGTGTCACATAGAGGTTTCACCATTGGCAACAAACTCTCAGCTAGTAAACAGTTGAGAGATACTAGTAGCTGGCTTACAGTGAAAAGTCACTTCAAATGTCACAATAGGAAATATATAGCCTGAAGTCATGCAAAATGTTTGCTCACACTTTCAATCTAAAAATATGCAGAAGACTTATAAACATACAAGCTGTACTAATTGTCACACTTCTTTTGTAATATTTCTTGTTGATGTTCTCAATGTGAATTACATAATATGTTGGTTGCTCGGCTAGAGAAGCTTGAGTATGCATTCAAGAACACTTCAACGATATAACTTCTGAAAATGAATGTTCTAATTTGCTAGGCATTTCATTTTCCAACATAACCAGCAACCTAACACCTTTTGTTGGCAATTAATTGAATGGGTTTGTCCTGTTCCCAGAGCGGGTGATAGAGCATACAGATTTTATTACAAGACCAGAGACTCCTATTTTTATGCATTACTCTTTCTTTACTACTCAATGCAGCCTTTTAAAGAACAAGATATATAAGATAACATAACATACACATAATAAGAACATAACATAGACTTATTATAGTGAGAAAAAACAGCCAATCAGCACAGAGCATAGACTATAAACAGAGCACCCAATTAACATACTTTCTCTTTCTTTTTGCTGCTCACTCAGATAAGTAGTGCAGTCATAATATTATTATTATACGTTATCATTATTGTTCTTATAAATATTTTTTCCCTTTTATCGTTTTTTCCATTTTTCTGTTTCTCATTTGTAACTATATCTTGTCCTTTATATGTGTATTTTTCTTCCGTTTTTTTCTTTTTACCTTATCCTTATATTCTATGCCTCTATTGAGCCTTTAACTTACCACCTACTGACTTTCTGCTTCAAACTCTATCTACCGTTCCCACTCAGTGTTTTATCCCTCTGTATGTTTTTTCCTTCCCTCAGTCCGTTCGCCATTTTGTGGGCCGTCCCTCCCGCCCACTACTGCCGACGTAATAATCTTGTCTCCTGTCAGCTGTACCTCTGCTGTGAACCGAGTGGTAACTTTGTATCTTTTCCACTCGGTCCTGACATTTCTTGCAAATTATACTATAGGAGCTTTCTCCTCAGCCTCTGTGGCCATCTTCTGGCTGTTATATTTCATTACATTTACTGTGTATATTTGTTTTGTACTAAACGTAATAAGGTTAATCATTTGAACCAAATATTTTACCTCAGGAAAAAAAAAATTTTTTGCCTCTCAATAGCCTGTTTTGTCAAACTCTTTCAATTATATATATTTCTAAGTTTATATATATAAAAATTTTGTTGCTTACTAGGGGGATTGGATATTTAATTTATTAATTTATTAATTCTATATATTTTTACTTCACATTGTTTTTTCACAAACATTATAAACAATGTCTGAAGCTCAATCTAAATCACCTCCCTTGACCTTACATACAGTACAATCGATGATTGACTCCTCTATGAATAATTTATTTAATAAAATGACCTCTTTGATGGGAGAGAAACAAAGAAAAATTTCTTTAAAAAGAAAGAACCCATCCATTGCTTATAAGGCAAGTAAAAAACTTATCGAAAAGTCTCGCCAATGTTTAACTGAGACTAATATTCCTCACCGCAAAGGAAGAAAAACCGCTGTTAGCAGAACCCTGCACCCTGAGGGTAACCAAACAGGGGATACTCATGTATGCAAAAAATTAAAATTTAAGTCAAAAAATATTATTGATAATCCATCTTCAGATTCTGAGGAATCAGATGGTGACGAATACACTGATATCAATTCAGATAACCTAAATGATTCGGATAATTCCGATGGCTCCCCGGCCGCTAAAAAACCTAAAAAGAAAGCCAGAAAATCTGTTGAATACAGTGAGGATGAAGAGGACTTTTTAGATTGTTTGGGTAACCCTAGGTTTAAACCTGATGACTTACACCATCCCCGGTCCGCCGAGTGGTGTCCCCCCCTGGATTTAGCTAAATTTATTGACCACCAACTACGTAAACCCCTAAAAAAGCAAAGCCGCAACAAAATGAAAGCCGAATGTCCTCGTCCCCTGTTACCAAAGAACGCTTCCATCACCCCTGAAGTTGACCCCAAAATTTTAAAATTCATCGGTTCTCCAGGATATAAATTGAAAAAAGGAATTGATAGATCCTGGAAAATTTGCCAAGATAAACTTTTAGATTCAGTTGGTCCCCTCACTAAATTATTCGAATTATCTGAACAAGGCGTAGCCGAAAATTGCCCTTTGGACCCCTATGTGGTCAGAGAATGGGTTCAAAGACTCCTGTGTTTTATTGGGAATACAAATTGTGCAATGTCTGGAGAAAGAAGACGTAATATCTTGAGGAAAATAGACCCGAAAATTTCTGACTTTTCCTCAAGTAATATTGCTTCAGACAAAAAAGGTCTTTTATTTGGAGACTCTTACTTAAAGGACTTAAGCCAATACGTAAATACTTTCTCTAACCTAAATAAAGTGAAAACATCCGTTAAGAAATTTTTTTACCCCAACCAGGGTTTCTCCGACAGGGCCGGGAGAGGCAGAGGCCGCTTTCCCGGCCGCCAAACCTTCTTATCCAGGTCTCATTACTATCCCCAACAATCACAATACCAACACCAGTTTCAATCTCAATTCCAAAGAGGTTACTCTGATCCATCCACTTCCTCCTTCTTTCCAACAAGAGGTCGCCCCTGGACTCAGAGAGGTTTTAGGACCAGAACCAGAGCTAGACAAGCTCCAGGTAAGTTCTTCATTTCCCCCCTACATCCTTTCTTTCCCAGAAAAAATTGGAGGCAGACTCGCCCTGTTTACTCAAAATTGGGCTGCAATTACTTCAGACCCTTGGGTTTTACAAACTGTATCAGGTATCCTCATAGAATTCATATCTCCCCCAATTCAAGTCTGTCTTCCACACCCAATTCAATTTTCTCAAGAAGACTCTCTTTTGGTCAAGAGAGAAATTTCTTCTCTCTTCTCCAAAAAAGCAATTCTTCCAGTTTCCCATCCTCAAGATTTTTACCTAAGCAATTTATTCTTGGTAAAAAAGAAAAACAATCAATTCAGACCTGTCATAAACCTAAAAACGTTAAATACCTTTGTAGTTTACCACCATTTCAAAATGGAAGGTATTCACTTATTAAGAGAATGCCTAAGAGGAAACGATTGGTTGGTTCGATTGGATCTCACAGACGCCTATTTAACCGTTCCAATCGCCCAAGAACATTGGAAATTCTTGACTTTCCGTTGGGAAGACCAGTTTTGGAATTTCACTTGCCTTCCCTTTGGTCTGTCCTCTGCTCCTTGGATTTTCACCAAGCTACTGAAACCTGTAGTGGCCTGGCTGAGACTCCGAGGAATTCGTCTAATAATTTATCTGGACGATATTTTGATTATGGACCAAGATTTCCACTCCCTTCAGAATCATCTATCATCATTTCTTTGTTAGAATCATTAGGTTTCATTGTGAACAAACAGAAATCAGTCCTTTTACCCACAAAGTCTTTGATTTTCTTAGGCTTCAAAATCAACTCTATACTCTCTACTCTCAGTCTTCCTTCAGACAAAGTAAAGAATATCAAAAAAGAAATTTCCAAAACTTTATCCAAAGATTTAGTTCCCATCAGAACCATAGCCAGAATAGTAGGGTTACTATCATCCTCTATTCAGGCTATTTTTCCTGCCCCCTTACATTATCGAGAACTTCAGAGACTAAAGATTCTTCATTTGAGAAAAGGTTTTTCTTATTCTCATTTGATTCCTTTGTCCCTAGAAGCCAAAGAAGAATTGTCTTGGTGGCTCTCTCATTTAGAAGCCTGGAATGGGAGAGCCATCTTTGGCAGAACTCCGGATTTCATTATAGAATCCGATGCCAGTCTTTCAGGCTGGGGTGCACGCTGCGGCCCTTCCATCACCGGTGGCAAATGGACACTGGAGGAGAAACGTTTCCACATCAATTGTTTGGAATTATTGGCTGGCTCGTTTGCAGTCAAAAGTTTTGCCAATTTTTCTTCTCCAGTTTCTATTCTCCTGCGCATGGACAATATTTCAGCAGTACGATATCTCAATCGTTTAGGAGGCACCAAATCAAGGAATTTGTCCAACATTACCAAGGAATTTATTAACCTTTGTTTAGACAGGAATATTTCTATCAAAGCGGAATATATTCCAGGTCTATCAAATACAGCTGCAGATTGGGGATCTCGTCATCTGACAGATTCGAGCGATTGGAAATTAGACAGGAAAATGTTTTTAATCCTCCCTTTTGCCTGGATCTTTTTGCATCCAGGACCAACTTCCAGATTTACCCATACTTCAGCTGGCGCCCAGATCCGGAAGCTGCGGCCATAGATGCTTTTCTACAACCATGGCCCCCCAAGAAAGCTTATGCCTTCCCTCCTTTCTCCATGATCCCGAGGACAATCTCAACAGTCCGCAGGGATCTCCTATGCCTAACTATAGTGACTCCCCTTTGGCCAACCCAATCTTGGTATCCCTCCCTCTTGGAGATGTCCACCAGTCTTCCAATTCTTCTTCCCCCACTTCCTCACCTATTAGTCAGTCCGGAGGGCGAATTTCACAGTCTAATTCTCCAAGGCTCTCTGTTTCTGATAGCTTGGACAATTTCAGGGGACCCTGGTCTCTCCGAGGCCTTTCGGAGAGAGCTAGATCCCTCATTCAAGACTCGTGGGCTCCAGGTACCCGCAGATGTTATTTTGCCGCATGGTCAAAATGGTCTAGCTGGTGCTTGCAAAGGGATTTGGATCCCTTTTCTGCGGATTTAACTGAAATCATTAATTATCTGTCACACCTCTTTGATTCAGGCCTTGCTTACAGATCAATTAATGTCCATAGATCGGCTATCTCTGCCAGACATCATCTTATCAATAATTCACCTATCGGTAAACACCCTTTAGTCTGTAGAGTTCTTAAAGCCATTAGATTAAAACGTCCTCCTGTTCCCAAACATGAATTTTTCTGGGACGTAGACCTAGTTTTCTCTCTTTTCAAATCCTGGCCAGCTAATAACTTGTTGTCTCTAAAACAACTTTCCGCCAAACTCGCTACCCTTCTTTGCCTTATTTCTTTCAGAAGGGTTTCGGATGTAAAAGCATTAGATTGGAACTCTAAACGTTTCTCTCCTGAAGGAGTCACCTTCTTCCTTTCTCGCAGAACAAAAACTTTATCTACTTCCATCTTTTACCCTTATCTGTCTTCTGAACCCGCTTTGTGTGTGGTCGAATGCTTAAAGTCTTACGAATCTAGAACTCTGATATTTAGGAAACCTATCCATAATCAACTGCTTATTTCTTTTGTTCCCCCCTATGCTCCTATCACTTCTACCTCTATCGCTAGGTGGGTTAAATGGGTCATGAAAGAAGCCGGTATTAACATTTCCTTCACAGCTCATTCTGTCAGAGGTTCCGCTGCTTCGAAAGCCTTTTTAAAAGCGGCTCCTCTCCAACAGATATTAAATGCTGCAGACTGGTCTTCAGATTCCATCTTCAAACAATTTTATTTCAGACCCATTCAACATGCCTCGCTTAATTTATTCTCCTAACTACTTTAAACTTGCATAAAAATAGGAGTCTCTGGTCTTGTAATAAAATTCCGATTATCCTAGTATGTGAAGGTATAATCTAGATTTTATTAAAGACACAGAGACGAGTATTTTCCCTCCTCACATAGATAATGGTGTTTTTTCCCACCCTAATAACCGTCATTATATGTTACTAACTCTTATATTTTTTAACAGTATCCATGTGAATCCAATCCTTTCTCAGCCTCTGGATTCTTCCCGTCAATTCAGAAATCTCAACCTTCATTCACTGAATCCTGGACACCTGCGTTATCTTCTATCAAATTCAACATCCCATGGGATTTCGTCCATCATTTTTTTCAAGAAGTTGGCGTTCATTACCCTCTGTTGTTTTGGACTTTTTGGTTTTCTTATGATGTTCAATATTTTATTCCTTTTGAGCATCAATTAGAAAGAGGAAGTATGTTAATTGGGTGCTCTGTTTATAGTCTATGCTCTGTGCTGATTGGCTGTTTTTTCTCACTATAATAAGTCTATGTTATGTTCTTATTATGTGTATGTTATGTTATCTTATATATCTTGTTCTTTAAAAGGCTGCATTGAGTAGTAAAGAAAGAGTAATGCATAAAAATACTCGTCTCTGTGTCTTTAATAAAATCTAGATTATACCTTCACATACTAGGATAATCGGAATTACTCTACAGGGAGGCTTTCTGGATATTCCAGTTGAGAAACCGCAGACCAAATGGGTTTAATATTGAAGAGATAAAATATATTTTTTGGCAACATAAAAAATATAACATGATATATATAAAATAATTAAAAAATAAAAGATAATACATTTCAATTTGGATTCTCAATTGGTATTTTCCAGAATGCTTTCATTCTATACATATAATTTAAAAAATATCATTTTTAGAGATAAGGAGAGCTGTATATATACTATTGCATTTAAAAATGTTAATACATTCTTATATATTTGTCATGAGAGGTACAAGTACTGATTAATATATTGATGGTTACTCATATTCATCTTTGTTGCATGTTTGGCACATGATTGTTTATAAGCTTCTTTAATGAATATTTCCTACTTGATTTATTTGTGAATATGACGTTGCTGCCCTTTAAATTCTGTCAGTGAATATGACATCATCACAGCATTTACTAATCGGAGATGTTTGTTAAGTATTTAAATGTCTTTGGCTTTGTGTCTCACTAAATCTATGATTAAGGCAATATGCCAAAACGCGCAAGACAGGACACATGACATGCTGTGGATCACAATTTTTAATGTGCTTTATGTATCTTATCAATACATTTTTGATGACATATTAGCGCTATGTATGATTTGCTGGTTTTTCAATTGTATACTGTAGAGTAATAAAATTAATCCATGAAACTAGAGATAAGGATATAGACCATATTAGTCAAGGAGCGGGCCAGGGAACCTTTCCCACTGCATTTGAGGCTACTAAGGTGGCATCAACCAAATCTCTTTATCATTTGACAACAAATATGTGCTTGTACAGTTCCCCCCCATGCCTTTGCAACCAATTGTGCCATAGCATGGCTTTTCATTCATCCAGGACTAGCTTGATATAAGGCTTGATCTACTTTCATAGCTTTATTTGTCAACTAAGCGATATGCCTGCCCAGAGGGCAGTCTATGTTTAAAAACTGAACCCACAAGCTAATTTTACTAAAAAGAAAAATGTAAAATTACAGAAAAAATAAACAAAGCTCAACAAAATAAAAAAAATTAAACGTAAACTAATAACCCTATAAAAATAAAAAATCCCCTCAAAATAAACCACCCCCAATCTAATACTAAACTACCAATAGCCCTAAGTTAAACAGCTCTTTTACTTACAAAAATTACCAATTACCCCCTAATAGTAAAAACCCCCACCCAACCAACCCCCCAAATAAAAAAACTAACACTAAAAAAACCTAAACTACCCATTACCCCTAAAGGGGCATTTGTATGGGCATTGCCCTTAAAAGGGCATTTAGCTCTTTTACTGTCCTTAAAGGGGGCAATAAGCTCTTTTACAGCCCATTAAATCCCTAATCTTAAAAAAACAAAGCAAAACAAAACTAAAAAAAATCCTAAAACTAAGCCCCAAATAGGTACTCACCGTTCCTAAAGTCCGGCGGAGAAGGTCTTCTTCCAGGCGGCTCCGTCATCTTCTATCTTCATCCTGTGCAAAGGCGGCGCAGAGGTGTGGAGCAGTCTTCCCCGATGCGTGGATCCAGAGCGGTGGTTCCCAGCGGTGGTCTTCAGTGGTGGTGATCCCCATCGGCGTGGAGGCTCCTCTTCATCCGATCTCCGTTGTACACTGAAAATTGAATGCAAGGTACCGCATTCAATTTGGGGTAACTTGCATTCCTATTGGCTGAAATTTTTAAATCAGCCAATAGGATTAGAGCTACTGAAAGCATATTGGCTGTTCAAATCAGCCAATAAGATTTCAGTAGCTTTCATCCTATTGGTTGACTTCAAAATTTCAGCCAATAGGAATGCAAGGTACCCCAATAAATCTTCAGTGTGCAACTGGCGATTGCATGAAGAGGAGCCTCCCTGCCAATGAAAACCGTCGCTGCTGAAGACCGCCGCTGAGGACTGTCACTGAGAACCGCCGCTGAGGATCCGTGCATCGGGGAAGCCAGCTCCGCACCTCCGTTTCGAGCCGCCTTCACTCCGGATGAATATAGAAGATGATGGAGCCGTCTGAAAGAAGACCTTCTCCGCCAGACTTCAGTAATGGTGAGTACCTATTTGGGGCTTAGTTTTAGGATTTTGTTTTATTTTTTATTTTATTTTTATTTTTAAGATTAGGGATTTAATGGGCTGTAAAAGAGCTAAATGCCGTTTTAAGGGCAATTCCCATACAAATGGGTAGTTTAGTTTTTTTTAGTGGGGGGTTTGGTGGGTGGGGTTTTTTTACTGTTAGGGGGGACGTAGTATTTTTTTAAATGTAAAAGAGTTGTTTAACTTAGGGCAATGCCCCACAAAAGGCCTTTTTAAGGGCTATTGGTAGTTTAGATTAGGGGGTGTTTCTATTTTGGTGGGGCTTTTTTTATTTTTATAGAGATTAGGTTTATTTTTTTTTATTTTTGATAATTTTGTTTATTTTTTTCCTGTAATTTTAGAGTTTTTTATTTTTTGTAATTTTGGATTAATTTTTTTTGTAATTTAATGTTAGGTTTTATTTAAGTGTAACTTAGTATTAAAGGTTAATTTAGGGGGTGTTAGGTTAGGGGGCTTAGTAATTAAATTAGTTATTTGAATTGTGGGGGGTTTGCAGTTTAGGGGTTAATTAGGTGTATTGCATTGTGGGTGTGTGGGGGTTTAAGGGTTAATAGGTTAATTAGGTTTATTGTGATGTGGGGGTTTGCGGTTCAGAGGTTAATAGGTTACATAGGTTTATTGTGATGTGGGGGTTTGGTGGTTTAGGGGTTAATAGGTTAATTAGGTTTATTGCAATGTGGCGGTTTGGTGGTTTAGGGGTTCATAGGTTAATTAGGTTTATTGCGATATGGGGGTTTGTCGGTTTAGGGGTTAATAGGTTAATTAGGTTTATTGTGATGTGGGGGTTTGGCGGTTCAGGGGTTAATAGGTTAATTAGGTTTATTTGCGATGTGGGGGGTTGGAGGTTTAGGGGTTAATATTTTAATTATGTTATTTGCGGATTAGGGAGTCAATTTATCAAGCTCCGTACAGAGCTTGATGCCCTGTGTTTCCGGTGAGCCTTCAGGCTCGCTGGAAACATAAGTTAGGACGCAGCGGTCTAAAGACCATTGCTCCATAACCTGTCTGCCTACTCTAAGGTGGCAGACAGAAATCAACCCGATCGGATACGATCGCGTTGATTGACACCCCCTGCTAGCGGACGATTGGCCGCGAATCTGCAGGGGGTGGTATTGCACCAGCAGTTCACAAGAACTGCTGGTGCAATGATAAATGCTGACACCATATGCTGTCCGCATTTATCGATGTGCAGCGGACATGATACGCTACATCGTATCATGTCCGCTCGCACATTAGTAAATTGACCCCTAGGGGTTAAAGGGACAGTCTAGTCAAAATTAAACTTTCCTAATTCAGATAGGGCATGCAATTACAAACAACTTTCCAATTTACTTTTATCTTTAAATTTGCTTTGTTCCCTTGGAGTTTTTTTGAAAAGCTATACCTAGGTAGGCTCAAACAGTTTTTTTTTTTTTTAGGCTTCGGGTTTGCCTGCGCTGCATCCAGGTGGATTCCGAAAATGACAGGGGGGTGAAAGAATTCCCCAAAGGTAGATTCTTTCACCACCCTGCCATTTTTCGGAATCCACCGGGATGCAGCTTCGCTGCATCCAGGTGGATCCTTTTGGCTGCGCGCGCAGCCAACATTCTTTTGGATGCCTAGCGCAGCCAACATTCCTTTGAGGATGCGTGCGCAACTGGCGACACAGACGGATGTGTTACAAACGTGATTATAATATAGATTTATTCAGCTATCTTATAGTGTGCAAACGAGTTGAAAAACAGGTAAAAAGGTATTTCCTTCTCTTAATCCAACACGTTAAAAATAGAGGGAGCGATAAAAACAAATGAGGTTTTACATATACTATTACGAATATATATCAGTATAGAAATAATTTTTACATTGTCCATTTAAAGGGATGAAACTTAATGTATACGTATCATTTGGATATCATATTTAGGTTTTGTCTGGTTTGATATTTTTCTTTATGCTGTTGCTTGTCTACTATTGTAAAAAAGAATCCTATTGAGGCACTTTTTTTTTTTTGCTTCAACTTAAATTTTAAATATATTTTACTCAATGAACAGCAATATATTAAAAAATAAATTGGGTTAAAAAACAAATATATTTTATTTAAATATAGAAAAAAAACAGTAATGCACTAATACTAAATGATTCTGTTTGCACCTTAAATGTTCAATTTTGCTAACCCCAAGGACACTTTGTTTTAATAAGCTTGACACCTAATTTTGGACTTACTGAAACAAAAATACTAGGATCAAAATGAACTAAAACTTAAATCCTTCAAAAATATTACTTGCACTATTAAATTACTCCTGCAGACTGACAACATGCTCATTTATGTATATTTATGTATTTTAATTAACTGTAGAGTTTTTTGTTTTTTTACATATTATTAGTAAATATGTTTAAAATGGGACTTTGCAGCCAGCAGTAATGGCCAAGCTTTTCATAAATCACCCTAAACTATGCCATACGGTACAATTCCAGCGTTCTAGCCTCTTGTTATACTCTGCTTCCCAGTGAGGATGATTTATAGTTTAATAATGCAGCTCCACTATGGCAAAACACTAAAGTGCCCAACATACCAATTCATTTCATTAGCAGGGACATTTCCTGGAAGAAAAAAGCTCTGCTATCAAAAGATGCCAGTTCAGTTTTCAGAGCTACAACACTTTTGTTCCCTATTATATCTCTATTTATGTTCTCTTCTAGTTATTTTTTATTGTTATGGTTAAGGGAGGGAGGAAATAGGATATAGAATGAACCTGAAAGGCTCTCTATTCCCAAACTAAAGTATTCCAAGAATTAGCACTAACAGATACAACAATGGAGGTATCTCCATAGCAGTTAAACAAAAGAGCTTAGGATGAGGGGCTCATATGACTAAGCAATTCCACTCAAGGCAGTTAAACACACTTATATAACCCATATGAAATACAACATTTAAACAAGTAGGCAATTTTTTGCCTGCTACAATATAAAGTGAAAACTATATACATTTAAATATACCAATATTAGTTGTGCATTTAAAACGCATGCACTGCGGGTTATAGGTACTTTGTCACTGAATATAAGCAGAAGGTACCTATCAAATGATGAGCAATAACAGAAGCACGACTGATACAGCAGTATCAATTTGGATGTATACTTATTTCGTACACAAAAATAGCATATTTATGTGTTGTTCTGGTATATGGATGCCAAATGGTTAATACAATAACCTTAGCCTTAAAGGAGATTCACAGCTCATTCTGTGCATCGTTTTAGCTCAAATTTCTAATAAATATCATTCACAAAAAGAGGGCTTTAAAAAAACAAACAAAAAAAAAACCAACACACTTCCCTCTGTGTTATGGTTTAAAAAACTATTCAGAAAGTTATCAGGAGAAAGATCAATAGATAGATCATTTCACTCTGAGGTTTGCAGGTTCAAATCCTACTTAAATCAATTTATATTTTGATAGTCTAGTATAAAACTCATATAGAAATAGCCAAAACTTACAAAGAGATTTGCTCTCATGTAATTTAATTGTTTGTATGCATGGTTTACCTATAAAAAGTCACATTTTATTTAACATTTCTTAATTAAAAAAAGGGACATTCAGTGCCAAAAAGCATATGTTCAAGGAACGTACAATTGCAGTAAGAAAATACTCCAGTTCATTAGAATATTTTATTTTTGCACTATTGATTGCTTATAACTATTTATTTCAACCCTGCAAAGTAATCTACAGAACCACATTGGACTGCTGCTCCAGAGTTAAACATGGCCTGTGATTGGCGGTTTTGCACACATGTCACTTGTAATTTGAATAACGACCCATGTCCGGCTCAAGCTCTGCTATGCATTGAAGCTCTGCACTTTGCAGGGTTAAATACATAGCTACATGCAAGCAATGGAGCAACAAAAAATGATCTAATAGATTTTTCCCTCCCTTTAATGACTAAATTAAGGTTCTTACTAAAAGGATAAAAAGCAGGTAAATTCCAGAATTTTCATAATTGCTTAATAGACTTAAAGGTAAGCTTTGGCTCTCCCAGGTCCGTGAAAAAGAGATGCAGTGTTTTTCCATTCAACATTTTAGCAAGTGGGTGAATGTAGAGTTTACGTTTTAAATTTCCACCGATATTACTTTAGTAATCAGAAATGTCTTTTTCAAATATGAGAACTTAAGTTCTGCTTTTGAAAATAAGAGTGAATTGATGAATTAATACAAATATGTTATTTAATGAAATGATAATATTGATATACAGGATCGTCACTAACCTGTAAACAGGAATAACACAATGGCTGGGGAAGACTCCAATTTTTCCAGTCACTAAAGAGACCCCACGAAGCCAACCTTCCTGGAATTTTCCTAAGACACGGATACCCTCGCCTTTCTGTAGGTCAATCTCTTCTGGTCCATGAGCAATATACGGCTGAAGAGCAACACACCTGGAAATCAAAGTAAAGACAATAGCATACAGGAATCAAAATAGATGTTACCTAAAGCTCACCAATACCATCTTATAGAACAGATACAGGAGGAAAAGAAGAAAGAGCTGGAAAATGGTTAGATGCAAAACATATGAGCAAAATCACATGAAAGGCTTAATGAAAGGAAAAGAAGGAAGTGTTAATTGGAAATATTACAGGGAAAGAGGCCATGGCCAATTGGTTGCAGGTGCTAGGTGTATAGCCAAACAGAATCTCCAAAATCAACATATTTACTGAAATGCAATGGATGGTCCTGAGGAAGGCATCCTAGACTGCCAAAACTCACACAGTGTTTTGCACCCCCTTGAGTCTACTTAAATACATTTTATGCTGCCTAAATAATGTCCTTTCAAATTCTGCTCAGGTATTAAGGCAGGAAATGAACTTTTTAGTTCTCCTCCATAATATCTATTTTTCTAAATATGCAAAATAACTAGTTACATTTAGAGATGCTCATATGCCTTTCTTTATATATTCACAGCACATGAGATTTGAGAGGTTTTTTTTTTTTTTTACACAGATTTACTTTTGAGAGTTTTATACATTACATTTGCACGTAGCTAAAACATTTACTTGCAATAGACATGTTTTTTTCTCTCTCACATTATAAAGCTATTGAGCAATATAAGGTTATATAAAACTGTATAATGGAAACTAATCATATTATGGGGCCGATTTATTAAGATGTGGGCGGACATGATCCGCTGTAGCATACCCTGTCGGCATTTAACATTGCACAAGCATTTCTAGTGAAATGCTTGTGCAATGCTGCCCCCTTCAGATTTACGGCCAATCTGCCGCTAGCAGGGGGTGTCAATCATCCTGATCATATCTGATCGGGATGATTGCTGTCCGCCGCATCAGAGGTGGCTGATATGTTAAGGAGCAGCAATCTTAAGACAGCTGCTTCTTAACTTACGTTTTCGGTGAGCCTGACAGCTCGTGCGGAAGCTGCTGCATTCGCAGCATGTTAAATCGGCCCCTATATGTTTTGTATAATGCATTATTCAGTATTTATATTCTTCTTTAGGTATATAATTCCACCAGCATTTTCAGTAAATCTTATTGTGATAGACTTTACACAAATCTAATGTGAAGTCCTAAATACAGTTTTCTAAAGGATCATATTCACAAAGTAATGTGATGCTCTTTGTGTTAGTAATGTCATATCAATAGAATATGTCATTTACTGGTGAAGTAGCTGTGTAATAATGTTGCATACCTAAAGAGGGCAGTATAGTCATGATATTGACTCATTTTCTTCCTACATTCACATAGAAATCTGGTAGGACAAAAAAATGCATATGTTTTGAAATAGCTTTTCACTAAATTGGTTGCTTTTGTCATACAGGATCACAAAGAGATCATAAGCAACATAGATGTATTTTTTCGAGCCTATACATATGCACTCTCACTGAATAACTTCTTACACATCTCTGATGTGACTGAATGTTTCAGAGGTGGCTCTGTAGGTAAAATATAACAATTTAAATCTGGGTAAGGACGTATTCTCTTTTCTTCACTCATTTTCTTCCCCTGCTTTATGAAAATATGTAAACTGGCATTTAATATTGCACTGGATGAAAAAAATGCATTTTGAAATGTATTACCAATTGGTTAAATGTAATGAGGGAAAAAAAACAACCTGAAAATAAAATAAAACTTTTTGGGTTGGTTTAAAAATTGCACACAAGAATTATTATTCATTTTGTGTTCCTAGGTGCATGAATGGAAAATATATTAAAAGTGTATTAAAATATAACATGAATGATAAAAATGTATTTATTTATTTATAAGGCACTGACTGTACTATCAAATAAACAATGTAAGTAAAATGTAAAAACAGTGATGGAATGCATTATATTTTATGCTGAATATGTCATTTTCAAATATTAGATTTTATCTAATGAAGAGTACTCACATGTTAGCCACAACACTCTGCTGGGAATTGGGAAGGGAAACCAATGCTGAACCTTGTCCCTGTGTTCCAAGTGTGGTATAATAAACAGCACCATTCACCTAGACACAAAGCATACAAAATAGCTTAATTAGCTCACAAGAGACTCCCTGATTGGTGTAAGTGAATTTATCGTTTTCAAGTAGTCATAACAGCGCCGTTAAATCCCCTTGTTTTTAAGCTCCACCCTATTGTCATTCTGATTCCTCAAGAAAATTGGTCAAATGCATTATTTATAAAGTGCCAATTTAAGAATATGCCACTAAAGGATCATGAAACACTTTTGGCTAGATTATGAGTTTTGCGGTAAAAGCTGCTCGGTGCTAACTTGCAAGTTATTGTCACCGCTCACCTCCCTATAGCACTGCTATTACAGGTTTTCATAAACCCGGCGTTAGCAGGCAATAAGTGAGTGTAGAGCAAAATTGAGCTCCATACCGCACTCCAATACCAGCGCTGCTTTGAGCTGGTTTTACATGCTCGTGCACAATTTCCCCATAGACATCAATGGGAAGAGCCGGCTGAAAAAAAGCCTAACACCTGCAATAAAGCAGCGTAACGCTCCGTAACGCAGCCCCATCGATTCCTATGGGGAAACAAAAGTTATGTTTACACCTAACGCCCTAACATAAACCCCGAGTCTAAACACCCCTAATCTGCCGCCCCTGACATCTGGCATTTAGCTCTGAGGATGGATGTCGGGTCTTCAAAAACTGTAAGTGGATCTTCGGGGGTTAGTGTTAGGTTTTTTTAAGGGTTTATTGGGTGGGTTTTATTTTTAGCTTAGGGTTTGGGCGGAAAAAAAGCTAAATGCTCTTTTAAGGGCAATGCCCATACAAATGCCCCTTTTAGGGCAATGGGGAGCTTAGGTTTATTTAGATAGGTTTTTATTTGGGGGGTTTGGTTGTGTGGGTGGTGGGTAAACTGTTGGGGGGTTGTTTGTATTTCTTTTACAGGTAAAAGAGCTGATTTCTTTGAGGCAATGCCCCGCAAAAGGCCCTTTTAAGGGCCATTTGAAGTTTATTGTAGGCTAGGGTTTTTTTTATTTTGGGGGGGCTTTTTTATTTTGATAGGGCTATTAGATTAGGTGTAATTTAGTTAATTGTATTTAATTAATGTAATTTATTTAATTGTAGTGTAAGGTTAGGTGTTAGTGTAACTCAGGTTAGGTTTTATTTTACAGGTAAATTTGTATTAAATAAAATAAACCTAAGATAGATACAATGTAACTATTAGTTATATTGTAGCTAGCTTAGGGTTTATTTTACAGGTAAGTAAGTTAGTTTTAAATAGGAATTATTTAGTTATTAATAGTAGGTTTTATTTAGATTTATTTTAATTACATTTTTCTATTGGGTACTTGTAAAGCACAAACTAATCACCCGTGAGGGTCTCAAGACGCTATGGGAGGGGGGGAGAGGGGGGCTAAGGGAAGACAATTCAGTCGAAGAGCCAGGTCTTGAGGTCCTTCCTGAAGTTTGTAAGGGAGGTGGATTGTCTGAGGTGCAGCGGGAGGGAGTTCCATGACTTTGCTGCCATATAGGAGAAGGATTTTCCTCCAGCTGTTTTTTTTTTGTGTTGGGGGTGTTAGGGTTACGGTTAGACTTAGGGTTATGTTTAGGGGTTAATAACTTTAGTATAGTGGCGGCGATTTTGGGGGCAACAGACTAGGGGTTAATAATATTTAAATAGTGTTTGCAATGCGGGAGAACGGCGGTTTAGGGGTTAATATGTTTATTATAGTGGCGGCGATGTCCGGAGCAGCAGATTAGGGGTTAATCATTTTATTTTATTATTTGCGATGCGGGATGGCTCGGTTTAGGGGTTAATATATAGTTTATGGGTGTTAGTGTACTTTTTAGCACTTTAGTTATGAGTTTTATGTTACGGTTTTGTAGCATAAAACTCATAACTACTGACTTTCAGGTGGCGGTACGAATCTTGACGGTATAGGGTGTACCGCTCACTTTTTGGCCGGACAGGCAAACTCGTAATACCGGCGCAAAGAAAGTCCCATTGAAAAATGACTTTTGGAAACCTGCGGTAGTTACGTTGCGTTACGGCCAAAAAAGTGTGCGGTGCAGCTAAACCTGCAAGACTCGTATTACAAGCGGTAGTGAAAAAGAGCCTTAACGCTGCTTTTTCACTCATACCTCAAAACTCGTAATCTAGCCGTTTAAGATTTAATATAAAATCCTTCATTTTTAATAGCAAAATATTTTTGCAATATATTTTCAATATTTATTTGATTATTTTCCTGAGCTTTGCAAATACACACTGCAGACTTCTCAAGCATAATACTGCAACATATGTCCCTAACGGCATCACAAGATGTGGTAAGGTAAGATTGGTCAAAACAAAGCAAGTTTTGCTAACAAAATGACAGAAGCAAGCACTGGCTGACCCAGTAACAAATCCGAATTGGATTCTCCAATAAGTCAAGTGGTGGTGATAATTGCTTTAAAAAATCTGTTAATTTAATCAGAATGTTTTTACCCTTGGAAGCTATGCTTATTTATTGCAAAATAAACATATTGTAAAAGTATCCTAACCACAATGTGTTTAATGTCCCTTTAAAGGAACAATGTTCAACATATTTTGTATAACAAAAAAGTCACATTAGGTGACTGTTAATATATATATTTTTTTTTTTTTATAATAATTTTTATTGAGGTGTAATCAAAGGCATACATTGATCATATAAATAGGTTCTTGCAGTGCATGTCAAATACAGTAAGGTTACAGTGATACAAGAATGATAAGATAAAACGTAAAGGAAACGTAAAGATAACAATTTACATAGCATGCAAACATTGGATACATAGGATGCCAAACATTTAGAAGCCTTCGAAATAACATCATAGGCCACTCTTGAGCCATCACAAACATTAAGATGAAAGAAGGCCTTTGCAAACAAAGAAGACCACTTATGGATCTCGCTAATACACCTCAATTTTATATGCTTTTATCACATGCATATATTAATAGTGTGTAAAGTAGGTGAAATGCTATAATGATAATATTGAGAGGATAAAATCCTTTATTTGAAAACAAAAGGGAGTATAGTACAAAAAAGTACAGTTAGGGTGCGGCATAGAAAAGATGAGTCGCATAGTTAGCTCTCCTGAGATAGGAGGGTCATTATAAAGGGGGGGGAGGGGGTAAGGTAAGTGTTATGAGTAGGATATGTAGCCGAGGAACTAAGAGGCTCATTATGGGATAAGAAGGAGATAATTAAATAAGTGTAGTAGGCAGCAGATATTAGGTAGAAATGTTTTAACGCCCTAGGGTAATATATGTATAGTTACTGAACCACATATTGGTTTCCCAGGGCTAAATAACGGTGAGTTAGTTATAAAGTAAGCTAATGGTATATCCGGCTTAGGATATTGAAGATAGTAAATAGTACTAAGGATATGGCTCAGCATAAAAGGGGATCCAGGAATTATATAGTCATTTAATACCAACTAGGATGGTCTGTAATATGAGTGTGTATATCAAGCTAAAATAGGGGAGATCAATTATATTAGAAGTTAGAGGGTAGGACTTGAGGAGGCACACTGGGCTTGGGTTTATAAAATTATATGAAGGTGGGGGCTTATTAAAAGCCGGCTAATCAGACATGGAGTGGGTTGGTATGAGAAAAGGGCTGATTGCATATTGGACCAATGCCAAACTCAATAGGCTGAAGCCCATGAGATCTCGATGAATGAAGTTGACGAACGTTATACAGCTCAGTTCTGGCACTATGTGGAGGGAGACTATACAGGATGCAGGTCCAGCCTGCATTAGGGAGCATATTAGAGACTTGGATGAGAGGATACATATGGTAATGTAAGGTATTGGTGGTAAACAGAAATCTGGAGCTATCTGTAAAATGAAAACAAGCAAATATGATAGTTGAAATGATAGAGTTGCTGATGTGGAACTAGTTGCGGTTGAGGTATTTGCAAGATAAGCAACAGGGGGACCCTAATTGGGGTGAGCTTTACAGGGTGAAATGAGCCAGCATAGAAATCATATGCATTTGCTGTTGTGGTGGGACAGTTAAACATACAGTATTGGCAACATGTTTGAGACTTTATCAAAAAATAAAAATACACTACTTATGCAGGACGATTTGCAATGTAATGTAGAGCGAGAACTAAAAGCTAGAGCTGAGATTCTTCCCCAGAGCCCTGAACTTGAAAAAAAAATGGGCACCCACTGCCCCGGCCGCTGGCAGTGATGTGTCCTAATCAGGGACAACTCCAAGGCTCTACAAGCATGACTAATACAATAAGGATACCCTTTACCTAGAAGTGTAGTATGAAGGCCCCTTGGACTCATTAATATGTGATAATCAAACTGACTTTCAGAAGTCATGAGCCGCTAAGAGCAGCAGGAGCCCAGACTTAAAAGGTTTGATATGGTGCAAGGCATATTTTAGGGTTGGATAGGTCAAGTATCATGTGGTAGGGCGTTAAGCAGTATTAGGTTCAGCAAGGGAACACACGTTAGGTATTAGGTAAGCATTTCTAATTAGAACAGAGCCCTTTACAACCATAGAGAAATACATTACATGATGTATAAGACAGTGTATAATACATATTAATCTATCTAAATGGCACAAAACTGGAGACATCTAAAATGACTAATCAGTAGTGTACTGCAGAAATTGGCAGAGATAAATTCGATACACAGCTCTCATCTAAGATGCTTATAAATTTAACCCAACAAAGCACAAAAAGCACAAACATAGGTATTACCTCATTTTGAATTTGAAAGTATCTAAAGCAGTATAAGATGCACAGTATAAGAACAGTATAAGAACACAAGCACGCTAAACCATGTGGATAGGGCAAACAAGCTGCTGGGATCGTAAACCCGGGTATCCAGTTTGTGACTATAAGGAATATCAGTTTTCTCTTTCAGTCTCATTAGTAAAACTAATAGCCATGTACTAAACTCTGCGGACAGGGTGGGGGAAAACAATAACGGTAACAGCCGCAGTAACTAAACAACCACTTCGCTCCAGTAGTCACAAGCAGAACCGTCATTATAAAATATGGCTGTGTCCTTGTTAGACAGCAAAAGCCTCTTCCTGCATCTAGTAGTAGTTCTCCTGTATTAATACGCAGATGGTATGCCAGATAGAAGCTATTTTACAGAACCGGAGGTGATAGAAAGCTCTGTAAGTTCCCCTCACCAGCTTTCCATGGCTTATGTCCCATTTCAAAATGCCGCACCACCAGGGTCCCAACTTGCATGAGCATGTACTGGAATCGGTAAAATAGAATACTCAGGAGGGCTACCTCTCATGGCAAATTCTGTAATCTCACTGCTGTGCATATATCCAATCATTTCTGTACCGACTTCTTGCGGTAGAAGGAGAGTCCTCCTATCCTGACCGCAGGCTGAAAATACTGTGCACCCCGCAGCTGCAGGTAAATGTGGGGGCAGAGGCCGGACGACATAGTAGTCCGGCACCTCGCTGGTTAGCTCCGGTGCTGGGTACTTGTCAGGGTAGTCGCCCTCCTCCACCAATGCTGGAATATATGCTGCACAGTCGGCTTGACTTCCATAACGGCAATTGGGCAATTCTCCACGCGGTGGAGAGTCAAACAGATAGCACGAGGTCCTGGAAGTTGGTGTTTCAGAACCATTGCTCCGCTCCAAAATAGTGTTAGCATTAAGTGGGATAGGGACAACATGTGTGGGTCCGCTACCTTTATCACAGTTCCCAAGTAGTGTAGTCTCCATCTTAGTGAAGTGTTCATGCAAGAGCTGCGCCACATCCTCCATCCATCTGCGCAGGGCCTCCATCTCGGCCATAACTCCAAGGGACTCCGGCAGTCGGAAACATCCACTTGAACACTTATTAGGACTCTTGAGTAGTAAATATCAATAAATCACTTTGTAGGATGAAAACATTTTTTAATCCAAGGGGTGAATAAATAAGGTTTATGTCTTATTGGAGCCAGGAGCTCCACTCGTGCTCGTCTGGTTCCCTTGGAAGTTGGCTCCGCCCACTGTTAATATATTTTTAATACCAAAAGAGTGCATTTTTCTTTCTACCTGTAATTATTTATAACGATCTTGTCAACTTTGCATATGCTATTTAATGATTGTTGTGAGTTTTTTTATATCTTAGGCACTTTTTATATTTTTGTTGGTGCTAAACCAAACAATTCCCTTAACAATAAATCTGTTTTCAAAAAAACTTCAAAATCAAACTCACCAAAATAAAGACTTATGACTTCTATATTTGTTTCCGTTTGTATGAATGTATCTAATACAACAGATATAGGGATATGTTTTTTCTGCACATTTCATAAATGAGTGGAAATGTAATACCTTAGTAATATATTGAATGTCAAAATATTACACAATAGCTGTGTTTTTGTGTAGTCTATATGGGTGTGTTAAATTATTTAACATAGCAATAACTGTTTAATGGTCCCCTTTCTTATAATATTGTGTGTGTGTACATCCTATACTATATGCACTGTATGTGCTTGCACACATATTAAATTATAGTGTGAGGAAACCACAAGCTTCATAAGCAGCCAGTTTAATGATATTGGCTGCCCATCACTGGTTTGGACCATACTAATTCTATAACACTTTCTACATGGTGTGTAGCTAAAGGCCAAAAACTACATTTTGAAGTCAAACACATATTTCAAGATTACCACCTAAACCTATTCTTAATAATGTATATAAATGTATATTGAAACAAAACTAGCATACAAATCATATTGAAGTAGTAAATGTATATCTTCTTAAGTTAGGAGTAAGATTAAAGAGCCGGATTTGCAGAGAAGTGGAAGAATGTGTCTTTAGTACAGCAGTGCAAGCTGTTTTAGTTTTTAATGGCACCGCTGCAACTTTGAAAATAAAAATTATTTGCCTCCTTCTCATTTCTGTGTTTAGTGTCATAACTCAGCAATGCATGGAAGATCCAAGAGGGGGAAAGTTGCACTTTAGAAATGGGGGGGGGGGGCACATTTTTGGAATTTGACCTAGGAGCCAGATTTGCTAGAAATTGCCCTGGAGGTGTGACCCTAGGTATTTCCCAGTCTTCAAAATTTAATATTTTTTCATTATTATTATTACATCTTGGGAATCTATGCATATAACTAAATGTAGATATTTCTATATTAAAAGAGGTATGTTTACTAATGCTGCTGCTAGGGTAAATTTATAGAATTTAAAAATATTGTTGCAGAGCGACAAGTTATTATAAGCCTGCCAAGAAAAATATGATTTTTTCAGCAAAGGAACCACCTTTAAAAAATAAACACTTTAATACGTTTCTGAATTGCATCCTTTAGGAGAGGGGTTTTCAAAACTGTTCTTAGGCCTCCCTAATAGTCTAGCATTCCAGGATAGTTGAGGACACAGGTGAAATAATTGGCTGAAAAGTAAACATGGTTATTAACCTGCTCTCACTCAAGGTAAGCCTGAAAATCTGGCCTGTTAGTGAGACCCCCGGAAGAGTTCGAAAACCCCTGCTTTAAGAGCTGGAACTAAAACGAGTACAATGTCCTTTAATATAACTTTGAACATACTATTGAAATGATTGTCTGTTTTTCTATTTTGGTGCTTTGGGACTCATAAATATGCATGCTATGTTTGTAATCTTAAAAGGAGGCATACTCAGAACTAATCTGGTTTAAAAGCTGCTGACAAGTATAATATGTTGCTAAAATCCAGTTGCTACCCACCAGGGGGCTTTAAACGCTCACCACAAAGTAGGCTCACAAGTTAAATAGTTCAGGCACACACAGTGCTGAATAAATTACTTATGAAGGGATACTTATACAACCAGTCTAACATACAGCTAGGTTTGATTTTAATAGATGTAGCAAAGGAGTAAATAAAGATTACTATGTAGATATTTTTGATACTCCTCTAGCTCTCTTATTCACATAACAAAATTATGTAAAAATCGGAGGATAGTCAGAATTCCTCCACCAAATTTCAAGTCCAGAAGTAAAATTACACAAAAAGGACAAAAATAAATCAATATACACAATGTGGGCAAAAGTATGTGAATATCCGTACTAATTATTGAGTTAATGTGTTTCAGCCACATCCATTGCTAAACGATGCATAAAATCCAGTAAATAGCCATGAAATCTTCATAGAGAAAAATTGGCAGTATAATGGGTCGTACTGAAGAGCTAAGTGACTTTAAACTGGTCACTATCAGGGTTTGAACTAGGCCCCTTAGTTCCAGTGAAAAGTCATCTTAATGCTACAAGATACAAAGATATTTTAGACAATCGGGTGATTCCAACTTTGTGGCAGCAGTTTGGAGAAGGACCTTTCCTGTTCCAGCATGGATTGTTCCCCTTGAGCACAAATGGAGGTCCATGACGAGCTTGGTGTAGAGGAACTCATGTGCCCTGCACAGAGCCCTGGCATCAACCCCCTTGAACAATTTGGGATGAGTTGGGATGTCAATTGCAAGCCAGAACTTCTTACCCAGCATCAGTGCCTGACCCCACAAATATTATTTTGTCCGAATGATCAAAAATTCCCACAGGCATACTTAAAAAAAACCTTGTGAAAAGCCTTTCCAGAAGATTGGTGGCTGTTATAGTCGCAAAGGATGGCCAATTCCACATTAATGCCCAGTCTCATATAGGTGTTATCAGGTGCCCAAATACTTTGAGCCGTATAGTGTACCAACAAACATGGAAAACAATGATTACACTACTGATAAATTAATATACCTTAAAATACTATAGTAGCGATAGTTTGACAAACAACATAATTACTAAACTATCATAAAAACCATGATGAAAACTGATTAATAATTTTGGATATTTTAAATTCCAAAATCATGTAACAAATATTTTATTGAGGCATTGCTTGCTAACTTGATATATATTTTACACCTTATCAATTTTGATATTAGGCCAGTGAAAACTTATACCAATGACTGCAGTTATTCAACAATGCTTTACAACCGGATCAGAAATCAATATAGTTGTTTCAAGACTGCAACTAATCATTTCAAGATTAAAATCTAGCCAACAGCCCTGCTAGAAACATTAATAATAATCTCTTGAAAAAAAAATTTAAATTCCCATATCAACAACTCGTAAAAGATTTTACTTTTCTTTATTTTTATGAGATGCAGAAAAGGCATTGACTTGTTGTTTCTTATAAGCTTTCAATATTATAAAGTTTTCTAGATAGTTACTGTTAACAACTCTCTATCGATCAGAACATGATTGAATCTGCTAGGAACAATGTAATCTTATTTTTCTGGTGAAGTGGCCTCGGTTTAAACCTATTTCCCATTAAAATTAAGTTGCGAGGACAAATTGTCTTGCAACATCCTAGTCCCAAATTCCCTTTAATTGGAACGTAATGGGATACTAAACCCACATTTTTTCTATCATGATTAAGATAGAGCATGCAATTTTAAGCAACTTTTTAATTTACTCCTATTATCAATTTTTCCTTGCTTATTGGTGACTAAATTATTCAGATAGCGCATTTTAAACAACTTTCCAGTATACTTTTATCATCAAATTTGCTTTGTTCTTTTTGTATTCTTTTTTTGTAAAATAAGTAAGCTCATATGCTAATTTCTAAGCCCTTGAAGGCCGCCTCTTATCTCAGTGTATTTTTTACAGGTTTTCTAATTTATAGCTAGTTAATGTGTGCCATAAAGATAGCATTCGGCTCACTCCTGTGGAGTTATTTATGCATCAGCACTGATTGGCTAAAATCCAAGTCTGTCAAAAGAACTTAGAGTAGGAGGCAGTTTGGCAGAGGCTTAGATACAAGGTAAACACAGAGCTAAAAAGTATATTAATATAAGAGTGTTGGTTATGCAAAACTGGGGAATGGGTAATACATGAATTTTCTATCTTTCGAAACAATAACAATTTTGGAGTAGACTGTCCCTTTAAGTCAGAGTTTTGACGATGTGATTAATATTCATTTACAGAAGTGCACTTTTGAAAGCTAGTGGAAAGCTCCAGAGATACCAAAATGTTTCTTGCAACATAAATACTTTTTATGATTAACACTTACTTATGTAAATTAAAGTTCAAAAGAGTTCCCATTAAGCCAAATGATTGTACGTGCCTGCGAATCTTTCATATATAAGACCATTTTAACAGTCACTAGAGCAGGGGTTTCCAAACTTGGTACTTCAGAGGTTTTCGAACTACATTTCCCATGATGCTCAGCCAGCATTTTATCTAGCTGAGCATCATGGGAAATGTAATTCCAAAACCTCTGGAGAGCCAAGTTTGGAAACCCCTGCACTAGAGAATGTCAATTTAACCCATTCAGTAGTTATTAAACTACAGACAAGACTGTTTCATCAGGCTTAACGATTAAGCCTGATGAAACAGCCTTGTCTGGCTGAGAAACGCGTTGCTGATTTTATATCTTTTTATTAAAGTAAGTTATTACTTACCACTTGCTGCCTGTCCTTCAATTTTTAATTTTTTACAATTTTAATTTTATTTGGACTACTGAGAGTTCCTGATCAGTTGGAGTATTAAGTCTACTGGGTGACTATATTGATCCCAGCTTTCCTCTACAGCACCAAGGGAGGTGCACAACCAAATGTGAGTAGATATAATACATATTCATTAAATATTCTGTTCCAACGGTACTAGGCCATATAGGCACCCTCTTGTGCTTTATATCATCCTCTACAGGCTACTACACCTTGATCAGAGGCCAGTTTTCTGGGTGACTGTTAATTGATCCCAGTCTGCTCCTTCTACACCATTAGGGGTGCATTACCAAATGTGAGTGAAATCATCACCTGTATTTTGATTCCTATTACCCTACAATATTGGGCCATGTGACACTTCTGTTCTTCTCTCTCCACTAAAAATTAAAAAACGTGTACTTGTAAAAAATAAGAAAATACATTTTACTGCTATATCAAAATTAGTGTTTTAACAAAAAAAAAAAATCATATGGAGGATATATTATTTTTGTGATAAAGAAATATATTTATTTTACTGAGCCTTATTTCGCTAATGAATAGTTACTGAGTTAATAATTTGGGATACAGAAATTTTACAGTTATTCAATGTAAATGATGCCCTTAAGAATAAGAATATACTATATTTTACTGAGCCTTATTTCGCTAATGAATAGTTACTGAGTTAATAATTTGGGATACAGAAATTTTACAGTTATTCAATGTAAATGATGCCCTTACATAAGAATATAAATATGTGGAAGGTATATCACATGCATGTAGTGCTC